>NW_012267573.1:130181-140661 GCF_000151885.1 Dipodomys ordii | reverse complement strand
CGGTTCAAAGCCAGCCTGGGCAGGAAAGACCGTGAGACTCCTATCTCCAATTAACCACCAGAAAACCGGAAGTGGCGCTGTAGCTCAAGTGGTAGAGCTCTCCCCTTGAGCTGAAGAGCGGAGGGACAGCGCCCAGGCCCAGAGTTCAAGCCCCAGGACTGACAAAAAAAAAGTTTCCAGTCTACTTTATTGTATATAAAAAAAAACCAAAACAGAATGGGCTGGGAAGGTGACTTAGTGGTAGAGTGCTTGCCTTGCATTCATGAGGCCTTGGGTCGACTCCTTAGCACCATATAAGCAAAAAAATCCAGAAGTAGCACTGTTGTTCAAGTGGTAGATCACTCGCCTTGGTCTGAAGAGCTGAGGGACAGTGCCCAGGCCCAGAGTTCAGGCCCCGGGACTGACCAAAAAAAATAATAAAAATAAATAAATGAAAAAAACCAGAATTGTGGATAGTAGCTTTTCCTGTGTAATAAGTGAACCAAGAAGTACTTAAATTATTTAAGTTTTACAGTCTACATTTTTGGGTATTCTCAGTTGTTATTTTGATTAATCTGTTTAAATAACATATAAGACTTCAATCTTCTGGTTCCTTGGTTGAGGATTGCTGGTTGGGATTCTGTTACTCCTATGACCAGTATTTCATGTCGTGTCTTTATTACATCTTATATATCTAATAGGATGGTCAAGGCTCTTCATATGAATGTTTAGGATAGTGAACTACTTGTCAAACTGGTGTCTATATCGTTTTTACTGATATCCCTTTGGCCAAAGCAGATTAAATGGCAAATTACAATTTCACAAGGGTGCACTGAGTATTTGGGTACAGGGAAATATGCCATTTGATAAAAATTAGTGAAACATTATAAGAAATAGGTCTGTATACATTTTTTGGGTAAAAAATACTGAATTATAACATACACGCTGTCCATGGTGCTTAAATTTGTAAATGAATGAGGTAGAGTACAAATGCTCAATGGAGTCCTAGGATAGCTTTTCATTAATTAAAAAAATATTTTATATGTCTCTAAGTGTATTTCACTAATAACTAGTTTTAATGAAGATGTGATGTGTTCTTTTGGTTTCAATTATTCAATTATTTTTGTGGGAACATTAGTTTTTACCAGTTCTATATGTATATTAACTAAGAAATGAAATGAGTTTATACTATCTCGTATACTAATGGACTGTGGATTCGTCTTTAGTAAAGAGTTTAATGCTCTACTTGACACAGTCAAGATTCTTTCCCAAGAAGGCTTTCTGCTTTTCCAGCTGATGTATAATATTTTGGGGAGGAAAATCTGGGGCACAGTCACACACATTCTTTCCTGACCACTTCATTTGCCTTCTTTCCTCCATGCTTCCAGAATCTTCTATGCATTGTCAGCAGCAAGAAAGAATGAAAGGATCTGTGGTGAGTTGCTTTTCATTTCTCACTTTGTTTTACATTCCATTTTATGAACATAAGAGTGTCCAAGATGGAAAAACAGACTCAGCTTCAGGAAAATGTTTCTAAATCAGTTAAAAATGGCTTATAGATTTTGCAGATTATGAAATCTTCAGTTTGTTTAGTTTTTCTGATGTGAGAAATAGGAGTCACATTAGTTATGAGATTGAAAGTAGGTGACTTCTCATGGAAGGTGAAGTTTCACTAGCAACTTGTCAGAGATCCCATCCTCATGAGTAACGTTAAGCTCTTAATAAAGTTTTACTACAGTTGCTGAAACAGTGTGGTCCCACACAACGTTTAATATTCTGTGGGACTGAGTAGCTATATGTACATAAATTACTCTCCATACATAGTTCTCGGACTGTTTCATGGTCTTTATCTTACTTGATACTTAGGCTATATTTGATGATATAGTCTATGGCCTTCTAGAAATCCCTCTGTTTTATTCTAAAGTGTCTTCACAAGACTCTTTCTAAAATTTTCTCTATTCATTCTGTTTCTTGCTTACTAGGTTTCTTTATTTCATTCTTTCTCTGTATTTGTTTTTCTCTGTCTCTTTCTCAGTTCTTCTACCTCCATATATTTCTCATTTTTTTCTTCAAATGCTTTATCTGGGAACTAGTTTTCTTACTGATCAATTTACCTTTGCTGATGTGGGCTCTTATAATTAACATTTCTCTTACCTATTATAGAGGGAAATTGTTTCTACCTGAGGTGGTTCTACAGGATTCTGGAGCCAAAGAAAATCATACAAACACAGACATAAACTGAGAGAGAGAGGGTGACACGGGGCACAGGCAAGCATATTTGCTTGAATTTACAAAGGGAAAGTTACCGTGGATACTTGTAAAAAATAGACCATTGAACCGGGCACGAGTGGCTCACACTTGTAATTATAGCTACTCAGAAAGCAGAGTCATAGATTGTGGTTCAAAGAATGGTTAATGTAGTTACGCAGGATGGTAGATTTAAGAAATTGTAATTCTATGGCCTTTTAAACATGGTTTTGGAGACTTTGGGTTTTAACATACAGCTTTTATTATCTAGATGTCAGCTCTGTATATTATTATGAATAGTTTGTATTGGTGGTCATACAATTTGGGCTGATGTTTGCTTCATTTCATATTAGTATTTGTGTTTTCCATTATTGATTTTTACTTTTGATATCTTTGTATTCATTTCTTTCTTTCTCTATATTTTGTATATGTCTTTTTCAAAGGCTTATTGAGATTTTTTCTTTCTGCTCAAGTTGGACAGTGCCTTATATATTAACTATATATTACAGTGTTAATGCAGTTTAATTTTAATGGCCACTTTGCTATTTGTTATCTGTTTGTCTCATATGATACTCATTTCCTATTTTGTTTCCATGTAACCTGCACACATCCTTCCATATACTGAAAAGCACCTCTAGTATAAACTGTAGGCATTCCTCTCTACTCTGTAAATCACCTATCATACCCATTACAATTTAAATCCTATGTAAATAGCTATTATACTGAATTGTTCATAGGATAATGACGGTTTGTTCAAAGACTGAATGTTTAATACAGGTGCCATACTTTTTCAAATATTTTGGCTCTATGGTTTACTGCATCTGTGCAACTTATAAATATGCAAGGCCCATATATCCCTTTAAAAGGGCTGTTATGTAGTACCTGTAATCTTGTCTGATAGTTACACTGTGTTCGTCATAAAGAAGTAATTAGAGATTTTTTTTTGTACAAAACAAAGGCCATCCTTGGACTGAAGCATAGAGCTTTAGCAGAAGTAAACCATGCACAAAAATTGTATACAGGAACTTCAAGAAAATAAATTTCCTGTCCAGTCTGATTAATTTATATGGTAGACAAAGGATACTAACATGCTCAGTGTAGTTCACTGTATTATTACTAGGTACTCTTAACAGTTTACAATATTCTCACAGTACCAGCATATGACATCATATAATATAGTTACTTTTCAGTGAGATAATTCCATTAATAACCTAACACTATTGACCTTGTAGTTTTGTTTTTGGTGGAATTAATTCTTTGAACTCAGGCCCTCAAATTTGCTCAGGAAGTACAATATCAATTGACCCATTTACCTAGCCCATGTACTTTATTTTTAATACAGTTATGTGTTTGTATATTGAATTTTCATGCTCTATGAATAATGAATATGGTGCTACGTTTTCCTTGCACAAATCATTTTAGAGAAATTACATAAAATGTATGTTCTATACATTCATACATTCCTTTATCCTTACCTAAACATTTACTGTTGGGTTTTGTTGTTGTTGTTGTTTGTTGGTAATGCAGCTTGAACGCTAGGCGTGGGCACTGTCCCTGAGCTCTTCAGCTCAAGGCCAGCGCTCTACCACTTGAGCAACAGTGCCAAATCTTATAAAGGCCAAATGAATAATTAGCTAGTTTCTTTAAGCAAACATTTCTACTTTGATTTTTCTTTCTCGCATTGTATAGATAATACATCAAGCCCCAAATACTCTATTTAAGACAAAAACATGCATGTAGAAGAATGAAATTCCACACTTGATGTTCTCATGACTAAAGGCACACATACACATACATGCACACATATACATACACACCTACACATACACATATTTTTACTTGATGGAAATGTGCCATTACAGAAACTGGTGTCATTTGATGATGTGGCTGTGGACTTCAGCTGGGAGGAGTGGCAGGACTTGGATTTTTCTCAGAGGACCCTGTACAGAGATGTAATGCTGGAGACCTATAGCAACCTGGTGTCCTTGGGTGAGCAAAAATCACATTCATTTTCTAGGTCAAGTGATTTGTTTTCAGTAGATATTTGAATATTTATCAAACTTGCATTGGTATTTGAATAGAAGGTTCCAGTCCATGCGAAGTATCGTTTCTTTTTCAGGAAAACTTCAACTTGATTATATAACTCGTGAGGCATTTGTATTCTTTTTTCAAGCTGCCAAGTAAGAAGTGTGACAAAAGTTCTAAACTGTGTTCCACTAACACGAGACAGTCTTCCCACTTGAGACGATTTGTTGTAGGTGGATATACAATGTAGAGTAGAATGTATATGACTATTGGAAGCATGATCTGGAAATCACTAAATGAAAGTGGGTATTTATTATTCAAGTGTGGTACTGGGTGCAGTGGTTCATCCCTTTAATCCTAGCTAATCTGGTGGCTGAAATCCAGGATTTCAGTTTGAAGCCAGTAATGGCAGCAAATACCCCCCCAAGACATATCTCCAATTAACCACTTAAAAACTCGAAGTGGAGCTGGGGTTCAAATTGGTAGAATGCTAGCCTTCAGCAAAAGAGCTGAGTTCAAGCTACATAACTGGCAAAATAAATCCAAAGCTGGGGGCAAGTTAACTGTGGATCCAGTGAGGAATGAGAAACAAGATTTAGTAGCAACCTTGTGAATAGGATGTCTGAACTTTTATAGCAGTGATGACCCAGCATGAGAAACAGTTCTTCACTGGTTCTTATTAGCAGGGCCCTGTGTTCCTAAACCTAACTTGATTGTCAAGCTGGAGGAAGGTGCAGAACCATGGATAGGAGAAGCCTCAGACAAGAATTACACAAGTGAGTTAATATACCTTGCATAGTGATGTTGGATTGAGAGCTTGGTTGGTAAGTTCATCTTGCATTGTACTGAGCAATAATGTTCCTACTTCCCCTGAGTCCTGAGTGTGGTAGAGAACTAGGTGATCCTTTGTCTCAAAAGATTTGTGAATCCAGAATTTATACGGAAACATTGAACTCTGTGTGGCAGTAGAATTAAAGTTAGCAATTCTCTTTCTCCTTGTAGAAATTACTCTGAAACAAAAAACTAAAATGAGAAATTTAGAATACGAGATTTCATTTTCTTTGAAATTCGGAGTGTGCTGGTATGAGGAAATAAGTAGTATGCCAGGGTTGCTGTCCTTTAATAAGGAAAATAGCTTATCAGTGGTGGGCAGATACTGGGATTCAGAAGCAAAGCATTTAGTCTAAAAAGGCTCCTTAAGGGGGCTGGGAAGGTGGCTCAGTGGTAGAGTGCTTGCCTTGCATGCATGAGGTCCTGGGTTCGATTCCTCAGCACCACATAAGCAGAAAAAGCCAGAAGTGGTGCTGTGGCTCAAGTGGAAAAATGCTAGCCTTGATCTGAAGAGCTGAGGGACAGCACCCAGGCCCAAAGTTCAGGCCCCACAACCGACATAAAAATGTACTCACTATCTACAGTATATAACTGTAACCCCTCTGTATATCATCTTCACAATTTAAAAAAAAAAACAAACCATTCCTGCTTAGGTGAAAGGCAAGGGGATGTATAAAATACTCTTAATGGTCTCTGAGTCTAGTAATTATTCATATGCCTCACCTAATAGATGAAAAGCGAAGTAGAAAAATACATTTTTCAAGAAAAGAAAAGGAAACAAAGCAGCATTCCCCTATGGTCAAACAAAACAATATTTGAAAAACACAACCACAAAAATACTAAAGGCAGATGGCAAATACTCAGCTTAAAACTCTAGCAGTATGTAGTTGAGTAAATATTTTTCCTGATATAAAAAGAAGAAAAAACTGAAATACAGAAAAACATTTTCCATTGTAAAATATCATTATTACTTTCTTAATGTATTAGGCAGAAGACTATATTTTTCATAAAGCTATTCCTACTTTGATACAGTTTTTGTCAGTCCTGAGGCTTGAACTCAAGGCCTGGGCAGTGTCCTTGAGCTTCTTTTGCTCAATACTAGCACTCTATTGCTTGAGTCACAATGCCACTTCTGGTTTTTTCTGTTTATGTGGTACTGAGGAATCAAACCCAGGGCTTCTTGAATGCTAGGCAAGCACTCTAACACTAAGACATATTCCCAGCCCCATACTTTGGTATTTTAAGTCTAACAGATAGGATGGGAGAAAATGTCTTTACCTTTACATTAAGGAATTTTTTTGGGGGGTCCGGTCATGGGGCCTGAACTCTGGGCCTGGGCACTGTCCCTCAGCTTTTCAGCTCAAGGCTAGTGCTCTACCACTTGAGCCACAGCGCCACTTCTGACTTTTTTTCTTTTTGCTTGTGTGGTGCTGAGGAATCGAACCCAGGGCCTCATGCATGCAAGGCAAGCACTCTACCACTGAGCCACCTTCCCAGCCCCCTCATTAAGGAATTTTTGGTCTTATGTTTTTGTCTTTTTTTTCTCTGACTCATTTTAGATGTCCAAGAAATGGAGGATGTGATTAAGGACTTCCAGGAAAGTCCACGTGAATGTCTGTGTGAAGTAGCTGTCAAAAATAGTAACACAGTAGAAGAAAGTATGAGAACTTTTGATTTGAGTGATGAGCAGCAAAAGTCTACTCTCCTTGCCCAAGAAATACTTCAGGGACAGAGGAAAACACCTGAATGCAATGGATGTGGAAAAAGTTTCGATTTAAGTAGTATAGTCACTACACATCAGAAAATGTGCACAAGAGAGAATCCTTGTACATATAATGTATGTAAAAAACCTTTCAGTAGGGAAATTGTCCTTGCAAAACCCCATAGCAAATATGCAGAGAAGTCCAATGATTATATCCAGTGTGAAAAATCTATGTCTCAGAAGTCAGATCTGACTTTCCCACCTCAAACACCCACAGAAGATAAACCCTATCAATATGAGGGATGTAGGACAAATTCTACCCAGAAGTCAGCTCTCAACCAGTATCAGAGAAGTCACACAGAAGAGAGAAATTATGAATGCGACAAATGTGGAATGTTTTTCAGACTGAAGTCATACCTCACTTCACATCAGAGAAGACACACAGGAGAGAAACCTTATAAATGTAACAGGTGTGGAATGTCTTTCACCTGGACGTCACAACTTACTATCCATCGGAGAACACACACAGGAGAGAAACCTTATGAATGTAACAGGTGTGGAAAGCCTTTCATCCGGAAGACACAACTTACTGCCCATCAGAGAACACACACAGGAGAGAAACCTTATGAATGTAACAGGTGTGGAAAGCATTTCACCCGGAAGACACACCTTAATGATCATCAGAGAACACACACAGGAGAGAAACCTTATGAATGTAATGTGTGTGGCAAGTCTTTCACCCGGAAGACACACCTTACTGATCATCAGAGAACACACACAGGAGAAAAACCTTATGAATGTAACATGTGTGGAAAGTCTTTCATCAAGAAGGCAAACCTTACTGTCCATCGGAGAACACACACAGGAGAGAAGCCTTATGAATGTGTCAAGTGTGGAAAGTGTTTCATGCGGAGGGCAGATCTTAATGTCCATCAGCAAAAACACACTGGGGAAAAACTTTATGAATGTAACAGGTGTGGAAAGTCTTTCACCCGGAAGACAGAGCTTAACATCCATCAGAGAATACACACAGGAGAGAAACCTTATGAATGTAACAGGTGTGGAAAGCCCTTTACCCAGAATTCACACCTCATCAAGCATAAGAGAATTCACACTAGTGAGAAATCTTAGGAATGTAAGGAGCCAATGATTGTGTCAAAGGTCTGATAAATTGACAGGTGTTACAGAGAGTCTACGTGGTTTCAAGTGACTGGGTGAGTTTGTGCTCACTTATACAAAGTACTGCATTCAATGAATGAACCGTAATCTTACTGCTTACTCCAAAGCGACATAAATATATATCGCTATCTATTGATCTATTTGCCTGTATTTGAAAGAGTATATCAAATAAATTACCAATTAGTGAGATTGATATTTCAAATCAAGAAAAAATTTTTTTTGGTCGGTCTTGGGGCTTGAACTCTGGGCTTCGGCACTGTCCTTGGGCTCTTCAGCTCAAGGTGAGCGCTCTACCGCTTGAGCCACAGTGCCACTTCTGGGTTCCTAGTGGTTTATTGGAGATAAGAGTCTCATGGACTTTCCTGCCTGGGCTGCCTTTGAACCGTGATCTTCAGATCTCAGCCTCCTGAGTAGCTAGGATTACAGGCGTGAGCCATCGGCACCCAGCCAAGAAAGCTTTTTACTTTACATGTCACATTTATTCTTAATTCAAACAGAATTTTTCACAATGAAAATACATTTTGAATGCTGCTCATTGTTTGTCATGATGGCACTCTACATTGGTTACACATTATAATGTGTGGTTGAAGGATTTATTTTTTTGAAACAAAACTGTTCATGGCAAACTCTAGTGGCAGGTGCTCATTGTGAACATTCCATGATGACCTCTCGTCATGATTATGAGATGATACAGTCTTGCCTTCTACTCAGTCAAGAGGTTCACATTTAAATGGTTGGAACATCCTCATGTTCCCGTGTCTAGTCATGAGAAATGGGAAATCTGAGTTGCTGTGGAAAGTATGTTCATACAGAGCATCTGAATGCTGTTTCTACACATGACTGTTCAATGTTAATCTATATTCCTCACTGTTTTAAAATTCTGCAATTTTTATTTTTTAAATTTGTTACAAAATTCCATTAAATTACTCAGTTTTTATGCTATGAAAATATTTTTCCTAATTTCAAGTATTGTAGTTTTTCTAATTTAGTTTTGGTAAACATCTTGTAAGAGAACAGATAACAGGGATCACACATACACTGCCTTTATTAGATGAATGAACTTGTGATACTAAATAGAACAATGTCAGAATTTGAGGTGTGGCACGTGGAGTAGAGTGCCAAGCTTTACCATAGAAGCCAAAGAAGACTGCCATGAACTTAAGGCTAATAGAAGCCAAAGAAGACTGCCATGAACTTAAGGCTAATAACCGGTAAGAGCAAACAAAAGAAAAACAGATATAGTAATAGAATTCATCAGACAGTAATTATACATCAACTTCTTCCTGTAGATAACCAAATAGAGAATGTTAGACGTGGAAATCCAGATACTTAGGTGTGTTTTCAGAGCATAGTACTGAGATTGTACTGCTATCTTAGTCCCTGTTAATAGGGCCCTACTGGGGAAGTGATCAGAGAGAGTAGCACCAAAAGGACAGTGTAGTAGACACTGGATGGTGGAGGGAAAACAACTTGGGTGTTCCTCTGAGTGGTTGGTGCTGTTAGGGACTGTGGCACTAACTTTACACGGGAGATCAATTGCTGTTCCCCTGTCCTAAAGATGACAAGACTGACTGAGTCCTTCATTGGTGAGGAGGACTTGAGAAGGAAGATACCTGTTCTCAGGTGACCTGGCCCCCTGGCTTGTTCTTTAACTCAGCTCAGTAATCAACAGAAAGTCATCATCCTCCAAGCATCAGTTTACTAGGGCACAAGGCCTCCATTAATTAGCTTAAGTGCTCATTGGGGCTGGTCAAAGAAAAATTATTGGCACAAACATCAAGTGGCAATTGGTTCAGGATGTTCTGAGCAGTCTTGGGGGCCAAGTAGAACACTGGTCATAGATGGGGTCACCTACTTACTGATAATGAAGGCCCCTAGAAGCCTTTGACAACAAGTATATGTTTAGAGAGGATTGTCACAAGTAATCTCTTCATCATGCAGAAGCTGATCTAATTTTGTTCAGGAATGGAAATTACTTGAACCTTCTCCTGGCTCAAGCAAGCTAGAGCATCAGTCTTTCCAGGATCCCTTTGTTGCAGAAGGGTTTAAGAAAGGGATTAAGACTTGCTTTTGGCTCTAGATTCCATGACATGCAAGGAATCAAGCATTGAGGGAACTCTTAACTTCAGCACCTAATGAGACTTTTTTCTCATTACTATCACTCAGGAGTGTTGGGAATCTGAGGAAGTGTTCAAAAATCTCTCAATTCTTGCTCTGCCCTTCCCTGAGAGCATGGTTGAGATCACAGGAAACAGATATTCATATGAGCTGCAAATTATTTAACCACATAAAGGAAGCAAGTGAAGGCTTACCTTTTTTTCCCCAAGGTTAGTAAATTTGGTTAACAGGCACAGGTAACATTTCCACAACATCAAACGTGGAACCTTGACACAGAATCATCTATACATGGTATAGATTCCACTGTTCTTTTTTTTTTTTTTTTGGTCGTTCGTGGGGCTTGAACTCTGGGCTTGGGCACTGTCCCTGCACTCTTCAGCTCAAGGCAAGCACTCTACC
>NW_012267573.1:101727-126245 GCF_000151885.1 Dipodomys ordii | reverse complement strand
TATAATTTTTTCCAAGCCTTTCCATTTCCTAACAAATGGGGCAATGTCATTCTTTCTGATGGAGGCATAGAATTCCATTGTGTATATATACTACGTTTTCTTGATCCACTCTTCTACTGGAGGATTAATTTTATACCCTGCTACTTTGCCAAAATTTTGGATCAGCTCAAGGGAGTCCATGGGGTTCTTTAAATACAAGATCATGTCATCTGCAGAGAGGGAGAACTTTACTTACTCTTTCCCTATTTGGATCTCCTTTATGTTTGCATCGTGTCTTATTGCTGAAGCTAGGCATTCTAATACTAAATTGAAGAGAAGTGGAGAGAGTAGACAACTTTGTTTCATTCCTGAATTTAGAGAAAATTAGGCTTTCCATCACTAAGTATAATGCTGGCTGTTGTTCTGCCATATACAGCCTTTATTATATAGAGGAATGGTCCATGGATTCCTACTTTTTCCAGAGCTTTCATCATAAAGTGGTGTTGGATCTTATCAAATACTTTTTCTGCGTCTATTGAGATAATAATGTGGTTCTTATTCTTGCTCTTGTTTGTGTGATGGATTATATTGATTTGTGTATATGAACCAGCTAAGCATCCCTGAAATGAATCCTTTTTGATCATGGTTTATAATTTTTTGGAAGAATTGTTGAAGTCGATTGGCCAAAATTTTATTGAGAAGTTTTGCATCAATGTTCATCAAAGAAAGAGATCTATAAATCTCTTTCTTTAATGAGTCCCTGCCTAGTTTTGGAATGAGGGTTATGATGGCTTGGTAGTGAACTTTTCCTTTCAATTTCATTGAAGAATTGGAGGAGTATCAGTGTGAGTTCTACTTTGGAGGTCTTTGACTTCTTTCTCTAGGCCCTCCTTTACACCCATTATGCTTATATTAGGCCTTCTGATTGTGTCTTCTAAATGTTGAACAGATGAATCATATTTCTTGGATTTGTCTTGAATACTTATCTGTTGGTTCTCTATAATCTCTAGGCTGTCTTCAGTCCCAGAGATTCGTTCTTCTGCATGGACTAACCTCTCAAGTCTTTCTACTTCGTTTTTTAAATTTCCTTTCCTTCTAATTGGTTAGATATGAGGCCTTCAAATTCGTTGGTGGAGCTTTTAGATCTTGTATGGACTTCTTTACCTCCTTAATTTGGTTTTCAGTGTTCACTCTTAAATCCTTTAGTTGATTGGTAATAGTTTAATTGGACTCCTAAGAAGACCAAAATCTTGAACAGAGAATCCTGAAGACAGTGACCAATTTCTCCATATCTCTGGTAACAGCTATTCTACAAATTCTTGAGAAATTGGTTTTTGTAAGCTTCCATTTTTGTGTGTGATTGCTCAGTGTCTTTCCGTGTCAGGTTATTTCACTTAATGTACTATCTTCCATGGTCCTTCATGAGATTGCAAGTGACAATTTCTTCTCATCACAAAGAAATATGTGTTCCGGCTATTGGATTTGCAATCACTGCACAATGAAATCATGGAATATTACATTGTACTTCAAAATGAGCGCAATATAATTTGTAATCAAATGAAATGATTGTGAAATTATTATTAATGTCTCATGGTCAGCATTCTGTTCTCAATCTCTGTGAGTTGTTGCTTGTACTTTTTTAAGCTTCCACTTTTGTGTGAGATTACTAAATATCTTTCTAGTTATTGAATTAGTTATTTAACTTAATATCTAATTATCTAGTTATTTAACTTAATATAATATCCTCCATATCCTCCATGACATTGTACATGCCCCTTGTCAAAAAGAACAATATGTATTCTGGGTATATGCAATACTACACAATGAAAACTTGTAACATAATATTGTACTTCAAATTTCTGTATATACCTATAGAAAGTGACAAGAATCAATATTCACCTGAATTTTACCCTACGAAATGCCTATCACAGTCCTTCCTCTATCTACTTCTCTCTCTCATCTCCCTAAAAACCATCTTCTGTTCATTTTTCCATGTTTATAATTTTTACATTACTCCCAGAATTAAGTTTAACAATGTCTTTTTTTTTTTTTGTCAGTTGTGGTGTCTGAACTCTGGGCCTGGGTGCTGTCCCTCAGCTCTTCAGCTCAAGGCTAGCGCTCTACCACTTGAGCCACTGCACCACTTCTGGCCTTTTCTGCTTATGTGGTGCTGAGGAATCGAACCCAAGGCCTCATGCATGCAAGGCAAGCACTCTACCACTGGGCCACCTTCCCAGCCCCTAACAATGTCTTAATAATGGTTTGGTAAAATTATCTGAAGGGAGTTGGAGAAAGGGATAGTAGTGGGGATAGAGAGATATTCATCCTTCTAACTTTACATTCAGCCTCCAGAATAATGAGAAAACACAGGCTCTTCACATTATCCACAGTTAGAATGGGCTTAGTGTCAATCAATCAGAAGTGAGTCATCACCAGATGTTAATTAAATCTAAAGTAAGTACTGATGTCATTTGGGGATTACTCATTGAAAACCAAATGCTTAAGACTCTTGTCTTTATTTGCCCACCAAAGAAACCAGAAGTGCAGTTGTGGCTCAAATGGTAGATTAGCCTTCAGCAAAAATGCTTGAAGACAGTGCTTAGGCTCTGAGTTCAAGCTTCAGAGCTTGTAGCCCTCCCCCCACAAAAATGTGTATACCCCCAAATGTGTCCTTCCATGTTAACTGAATGTTTTATGAACTAATTTGGGAACAAAAGGTGATGAGAAATATTTTACTCCTGTGCACATTTTGTAATAACAAGGAATGGTATCTTCCATCAGATTTTCCATTCAAAAACAGAACTAGAAGTAGTAAGTCATTTGTGCTATATTGCATAGACCACACATACAGTGTCAGACTTTGGTGGAGTGGTGGAGAAATCGATGTTTTCATATCCTTGGCTCATATCATGGCAGTCTTTTACCATCTATCACTACACAAACCACCTTGGAGATAATCTGCCTTCAGTCTCAAAGGGCCAAAGTTCTTATTTCTGAGAAGAGATTATAAAATTACCTTGACAAACCATTCCTTATAGATCTCAGTGAGTGCCAAGAGCAATGAATGGTTTCCCATTACACCTAGCTTACCTCTGCCATGAAGGATTTCTCTCAGAAGTTTTTGACAGCTTCCTACATTGGGTTTCTGTATGAGTGAGTGCTTTCATGCTTGCTGAAGATAGAGTTCTGTTTGAAATCCTTCCTCTAATGTTTATATATAAAGAGATTCTGTCATGTGTTCAGCTCTCTTTTACCTGTAGAGATGTGACTTCTGGATTTGTTTTTATGCATTTATTATACATTTATTCCTACTGTGTCAGATCTCAGGTGCACTGAGGACTGACTTCTGATTAAAAGTCATTGCGCATCTGTTATATTTGTTAATTTTCTTTACTCTTACTTGAGTCAGTTCTCTGATGAACACTGAGGTAGGCCTTCCAGGTCAAAGAATTTTCACATTTGTAATATTTATAAGGTTTCTCTCGTGTATGTGCTACAAGCACTGAGCTGTGCCTTCTTGGTGAAGGATTTTTCACATTTCTTCGTAACACTTCTCTCCTGTGTTTGTTTGCTGATGCAAACTGAGGTATGATTTTTATTGAAAAACTTTCCACATTTGTTTCATTCATAAGATTTTTCTCCTGTGTCTGTTCAAAGATGAATCCTGAGCTGTGCCTTCTGGGGGAAAGACTGAACATTTGCTACATTCAGGAGGCTTCTCTTTGATGTGTGTGCTCTGATGCAAACCGAGCTTTCTTCCAGGAGAGTGCTTTCCATGCTTTATTACATTCCTAAGGTTTCTGACATGTGTGAATTCACTTATGCCTGTTACATTCATAGGATTTCTCTCCTGTGAATTCTCATATATTTGTTGAGGTGGGACTTCCACTTGAAAGATTTTCCACATTTGTTACATTCATAAGGCTTCTCTCCTATGTGTGTTCTCTGATGCAAAGTGAGGTCTGACTGCTGTCTGAAAGCCTTTCCACATTCATTACATTCAGAATGCTTCTCTCTGTGTGTATTCTTACATGCAAAGTGAGGTCTGATTTCTGTCTGAAAGACTTTCCCTATTTGTTACATTCATAAGGTTTCTCTCCTGTTTGTGTTCTCTGATTCAAAATGAGAGATGACATGTCTGAAAGACTTTCCACATTTATCACATTCATATGGTTTCTCTCCTGTGATGCAAGATGAGATCTGAAGATTATGGGTCAAAGCCAGCCTGGGCAGGAAAACCTGTGAAACTCCAATAAACCACCAGAAAACTGGAAGTGATGCTGTGGTAGAGTGCTAGCCTTGAACTGAAGAGCTCAGGGACTGTGCTCAGGCCCAGAATTCAAGCCCAATGACTGACAATAAGTAAGTAAATAAAAATTTAAAAAATAAATACGAAATCACTCAAGATTAAGTGCCTACAATGAAAACCTTGTATACTGAAAAGCACTATCAACAAAGAAGCAAAAGAATGGTATGAGAGAAAATATTTGCATATATCTCTAAATGGATTACAATAAAATAACTTTTACAAATGCTAATAAGGACATGGTTTTAAATAAAAACAACAAAAATCCATCCGAAGTCTTACAAAAGCTAGGAAAGATGTGAAAACAATGTGAGTCTTGGTGCATTTCTCTCATTATGTAAAACTATCAAAGATGATACCAAGAGTCCTGAAAAGAAATAAATATAGAACTACATAGGAACATGGTTAAGCACTTCTATACTTGTATGCAACAGAAGATAAAGCAGGGAGTAGAACAGAAACTTGGAGAATCTCTTCACAAAATCTACTCATAATAAGCAAAACATCGAAGCATGTGAAACAATAAATGTGTGGAAAAGGAGGAAAATTTTACTACATTTTATGGCAGGGATGAACGTTAAATAAAACAAGCTAAATAAAACACACCAGACATGGGGCTGGGAAGGTAGCTCAGTGGTAGAGTGCATGCCTTGCAAGCATGAGGCCCTGGGTTCGATTCCTCAGCACCACATAAACAGAAAAAGCCGAAAGTGGCCCTGTGGCTCCAGTGGTCAAGAGCTAGCCTTGAGCAGAAGAGCTGAGGGACAGCACCCAGACCCACAGTTCAGGCCTCATGACTGGCAAAAAACAAAAACAAAACAAAACACCAGACATAAAGGAACAGCCACGGTATGTTTTCCCTTACTGAGCTTCCAAGGATCAACAAACTTGTAGAGGCCAAATGTAGGATGATTCCAGAGACTGGGATAGAGAGGAACAGGAGCTGCCTATTTAATGATCATACAGCTTCACAGATGGAAGATGAAAACTGGTGTAGATGGATGGAAGAAATGGCCACACAGCAATGTGGCCATGTGTTTTATCAGTGAACTGTACGCATAAGAACAGCTAATGGAGCCACACACAGCCTTGAACAAACATATACTCCCTGAACATAGGAAACTCAGGAAGGATTAGGTGCCAGCCTATGCTACAAAACAAAACAAGTTCAAGAGCTTGCTGGACTCCAAAACAAGACCTGTCATTGAAAAGAATATGGAAAAATCAAATTTGGGATTCTACGAAGAGATATGAGTGACATATGTATCTATTTTACCTACTGAAATAACAAACTGAAAGTGCTTCAAAATATGCTCAAACTGTTTAGCTGGAACCACACTAAAAATAGCATTAATAGCAAACACAAATGGACAAAAGATACAAATTATTATAATCTGTGCATCTTGCTTGTAGGTTTTGCAGATGATTTCACTGACTATTGCTCAAATGCGTCACATATTTCTGAATCATTTCTCCCACTAGATTCTAATGATACATTGCCACACATGTTATTTAGTAGAAAAGTTCCTGAGGTTAAAGTTTACTACATAGAAAATGTATACCAGATTTTGCCATTAGTGATATTTTAGATATGAAAACCATAGTCACTATATTGTTTATTTTCACAACCAGCTTCTATCTTATACTGTCAGTGAATGAAAATATTCAAACAGAGCCAGAAGAAAAAGTAAAACTGCAGGAACCACATCAAATGAGGTTAAATCAGAGAAAAATAAGAGAATCTGGGAAACTCAAATTATTTTATGTTTAGCAACAATTTTCCTGTATATTGAGTAAGAAAAATGTCAATTCTAAGAGCCATGTCACCAAAAGAAAACTGATCAGTAAGAAAAACTAATTCCCAGATAAACCATTTGAAGAAAAGAAAAATTAAGAGACAAATGGAGGAAAGAGAAGCTGAGAGAATGAAGGAGAAAAAGAGACAGAGAAAAATAGACAATGAGAGAGAGAAAGAGAGAAATAAAGCTAGTGAAGCCACATGGTGGTGGCTCATGCCTGCAATCAGGAGGCTGAGATCTGAGGAATGTTAGTATTATCCCCACCTTTACTCCTCAGCTCCACCGAGACCTGAGCTCCTCCCAGCCCTAGATTTCCGCCCATACAGCTGGCCGCTTCCTGTCTCCACTCAGACCCACCTAAGCATGCAACTAAGTCACTTCCTGCCTCCCAGATCCTATTGCTTCCTGAATAGGGACAGATTCATGTGCTCCCTCCAAGACTGGGAAATATGGTTCCTCTAATAAACCTTATAATAATCTTTCTCCTGTGCCTGCTTGTGCTCCCCTGGGATGGACATGAAGGAATCCTACAAGGATCACAGACTGAAGCCAGGAAGATATGAAAGTCTGAGTCTTATCTCCAATAAAGTACCCATAGTCATTGGAATTGGAGGTGTGGCTTCAGTGGTAGGACATTATCTTTGAACCAAATAATTTCATGGTCAGTTTCCAGACATTGAGTTCAAGAATCAGGACAAGCATACATAGAAAAAGGGCATTGTATTATATTCAAATTAGGTTTTAACAATTGTTTTTGGAATACTTGTATAGGAAGTCTCTCTCAATTTTTTTTTTTTGTCAGTCGGGGAGCCTGAACTCTGAGCCTGGGCACTCTTTCAGCTCCTAAGCTCAAAGCTAACACCCTGCCAATTGAGCCACAGTGCACTGCTGGCTTTTTTCTGCTTATGTGGTTCTGAGGAATCAAACCCAGGACCTTATTCATGCAAGGCAAGCACTCTACCACTGAGCTACCTCCCTAGCCAGTCTCTCTCATTTTAAGTGATGTAAAATAGGCTAATTATATTAGTAGAAAAATTGTAATTTGTGAAGAACAAACACATAAAGTGGACTATATCTGTGCCAGCAACATTTTTCTTTTTAATTGGAGCTTTTTTTTTTTTTTTTGGTCCGGTCGTGGGGCCTAAACTCTGGGCCTGGGTGCTGTCCCTCAGCTCTTCAGCTCAAGGCTAGCGTTCTACCACCTGAGCCACAGCACCACTTCCGGCTTTTTTTTCTTTTTGCTTATGTGTTGCTGAGGAATCGAACCCAGGGCCTCAGGCATGCAAGGCAAGCACTCCACCACTGAGCCACCTTCCCAGCCCCTTTAATTGGAGCTTTTTAATGGAGCTTGAACTCTGTGCCCGAGTGCTGTTGAGTTCTTCAGCTCAAAGATGGATTTAGCACTCTGCCACTTGAGCTACACCCCCACTTCCGGTTTTCTGGTGGTTTATTGGAGATAAGAGTTTCACGGACTTTCCTGCACAGGCTGGCTTTGAACAGCCATCCTCAAATCTCAGCATCCTGAGTAGCTAGGATTACAGCCTTGAGCCACCAGTGCCCAGATGCCAGCAATATTTTTAAAGTTTCAAAAGCCATAGGAAATGTAGAGGATGAAAAGATGATCACTATGTTTATATAAGACATTTTCAAGGAATGTTTACCATTCATTGGCTTCAATTCACAAAAAGCAAGTTTATAAAGTCACATGGGTGAGTATCAGAATCTCTAGGTTCAGGAGTATAAACGCACAACTCCTGACTCTCCTTGTTTCGAAAATCAGAGGTTTGTAGCCACTTTCTGGCACTTGAAGGAACAAGTGCTAATGGTAGCACAAACCCATGAGCCCGTAAAATATCATCCACCCCAGACAGGAAAGATGGGAAGAGCAGACTCTGGCTAGGAGCCTCAGATCGCTTCCAGTTACAGCTCCCAAGTTCCCCTGAAAAAGAGAAGCTGGGCTTCTACCTCTTGGTTCTGACTATGGAGTGCAAAGCTGCACTTCAGAGCACTTCCAGCAGCAAGGCAAAAGGAAAGAAAACGAATTTGCAAACTAAAAACACCAACAGTGGCCAAGGACCCCCCCCCCCAAAAAAAGGATAAAAGAATAAATACTTGCATCATAAATGAATGAAAACTACACTTCACAAGTAGTCTTGGAATCACCCCAGTTTTTCCTGATCCTTTTCTCCTTGCCTCTCAGGAATTTACTTTTACAGAACGAAATTAGTTTTTCTTTATATTGTTAGAAGTGCTTTAAGTTGACGTATATACATCCAAATATGCCCTTTGTTTCTGATTTTCATGAGGAATAGTTCAGTTCCATTATAGAGACAGAGAAAGCCCATACACTGGAGAACAAAAATTAGGCATGAAAGTTTCCAATCGAATCCTTCCCAATTATGTTGTAATTAAAGGATCACCAAATATCACCATAAGCCCTTAAGACTAGTATTGTATCTTGAATAAGAGAGAGAGAGACTGTTGCAGACCCTGGGGTGCCTGCAGGTAGAGGCAAAATGAGAACAAAGGCTTCAGGGCCATTGACTCCCACCCTCAGGGCTGCAAATCCTTGCCCTTTCTTGGTTTGAGGAAGTGTGTGTTCTAGCTTTTTGGCTAGGGGATTAAGTGAAGGGAGGCTTTGGTGGAAAAGATGGATTGAAATAGAATGAGGAAAGATGTGTGCTGTTTGCACTTTTGTGCATACTGGGTCTAGACCAATATTACACAAGCATTTGAGAAATATATCAGAATTGTGCCATCAGCCATCTCTCTGTCTCCTTAATTATCATCCCATTGGCTCTCAGAGCCTTGCTTGTGCTCTGATGGGATTGTGGCAGGAGACAAAGATTTACTGCATACTTTAATGGTTAAGGTCTGAGAAGACAAGTCTGAGGTCCCCTAGATATGCAGCCTAAAGCTACTGAGAGGAACTTTTAGGATCAGAGAAGAGGTAAGAATTCTAAAGAGTTTTTCACATGCAAAATGAAAAGACAAAAGCAGACTGGTTTGCAAGTGATTAAGCTTCACATCAACATTGACCTATCCTAAACTTCACTCTAATATCCCACCTGCATTCATCCTGACCCACCCCACCCGCAAACTACTCTCTTTGTAGGGAAATGGAGGTGATTTGCAATGTTCTTAAGAATACTATGAGGAATCATTTCACTAGTTACCTTAGGAAATTATTAAAGGAAATGCAAGTAGAGCATAGCAAAAGCTCACAGACAATACCTAAACTGTGAGTTCAAGCCACAGGACCAACAGCAAAAGGAAAAAACAAAACAACAAAAAAACTCTTCAATGAAAAGCAAAATTCAGAAACAACCAAAAACTCCTTTTGATTGAATAGATAGAATTGGGGAGTTCCTGGAAAATTGTTAAATTTTGCGAAATCCAAATCAACACAAGGATTTTGCTGCATATATACCTAACAATCTTCCTATTTTATGCCAGTGTATATATTGCAGCAATGGGAAATGACACAGGTATAAGTTTAGTGTCTGTGAGTACCTTTGTAAAGTGAGAGGGGATGTATTAAACAAATTAAGGCCAAACTGAGATATAATTTACATTCAGCAGAAGGCAGGCATTGAGCAAAAAGAAAGGTATAAGCAATGCAGTCTCATAACCTCAATTTCATTATTAGAACTAAGACCCAAAAAGCCAATGTATCCAATTCTCCACATATATTTCCATGTTCTGATTGGACTTACAGTATTTCGGGAGAAAAACAGTGGTTTTCAAGAAGAAACTTAGCTCCCATAGCAGAGAGAGAAAAGTCCCAATGCACACAAGCACACTTGTTCCCAGGTATGTAGCAGGGTGGCACCGAGCATTGTGGGAATTGTAGTCTCCATGGAAGATATTTTCTTTGAAAGTCGTGGGTTGTTTTTGTTTTTTGGAGTGTGGGTGTGGGGCAGAAGATCCTTTTGCGCATGAGTCTCCCTGCCCACCATGGGCATTTTAAGTCTGCCTCTTCCGGATTCTTTCCTTTGCTTTGCTGCTGGAAGTGCCCTGAAGTACAGTTTGGCCTTCCATAGGTGGGAGCCAAGAGGCCGGTGCCCAGCTCTGTGCAGTGGAGCTTGGGAGCTGTACCTTGAAGGAATCTCAGGCTTTGGAACTGATGTCAGGTAGGAACTGTGCGATTGTTGCGGGAGTCTACCCTCCATGGGTTTCTTTTTCTGTTCCTGTTTTTTTGGTCGTTGGTGGGGCTTAAACTCTGGGCCTGCAAGCAGCATTCCTGAGCTCCTCAGCGCAGAGGGAGAGCTTTACACTTGAGCCAAAACTCCTACTTCCTCCTCCACGCTTTTCTCCAGGCTGGGGTTGATAATTTGCTTGAGGTTCAGGAGTTTGTGCTGCCATTAGCCTCTGGGCCTTCAGATGCAAGAACCTGGTTCCCAAATGTCTGAGAGCAAGCTGGGTGATTGTCCAGATGAGGAGAGCCCAAGAGCTGTGCATTTGTACTCCAAGACCAAGGGATTCTTCTATTAACCCATATGACTTTATTTGCTTTGCCCAGATGTAAGAGGAGTACAGAGAAGAATTCTAGTGAAATTGTGAGGTGTGTGCTTGCCTGAGTCCTCTTACACTGCAGTTGTATTTGGGGCTTCTGTGTTGTTTCTCTTAGAGATGTTTTAATCTGTTTGGCTTGATTTTTTATTTTCCTGGCTTGAGTTCCCAAGCGTTTGTACACGATCCTGTTTCTAGAGACAGTTGTACATGGGATATTGGAGTAGTGAGTACTGGGCCTGTATATTTCGGAATGAAGCCTAGCAATGTTTGAAGCACAACACCCTATGAAAAGGAATCTCCGTCCTAAATGACAGACCTTGTCAATTCTGGGAAGCCATATAGAGCAGAAGCAGAAAAGCACAGGAAGGGGAAGATGTTGCTAGCTTCCCTTGCCTTATGCAAAAATTGTTGCCACTTCCCTGAGTACCAGATTCACCTGGTACTCTTTCCTACACCACTCTCAATCACTTTTTGCTGTTGCAATGTTTAATTTCTGGGAGTTGTGATGTGCTGAATTAAGGAATAAACCAGAGCGTAGTTATCACAGGATACCTGAGGCAGTGGTTTGGGATGGTTGGGCAATTATTTTGACTGAAAGTATTTATTTATGTACTAATCCCTAATCTTCTCACTAATTTATGCAGCCTGTTTCCACTAAGACTTTTAGTATGTAATCATTGAAACTTCTCTTAAATGTGCCATCTGTGGATTTGCTAATGCTAGCTCTAATCAGTTGGTTGTGCCTGGTAGTTCAGAAAGTGTTGGTCAGGGACCTTTGGTCTTATAAGAAAAATCACAGAAGAAACCTTGGGGTAATATGTCTTCTCAAGGGTGTATGCTTTGTAGATATTGCCTATCATCAGTTGTATCACTCCTATATTGTGTATTTTATGTTGTACATTTTTTTAGCCCTGTATGTCCAGTAGGATGGCCAAGGTTCTTCCCATGACTGTTTAGGAAAGTGACCATTAGGAACTTCTCAAACCAGGGTTTACATCATCTTTACTCATGTTCCTGTGGCCAAAGCATGCTAAATGTCAAATTACAAGTCATTGCATAGGTGTGCAATGGGTACAGTGAAATTTGCCATTTGACAATCATTATTGAAATAATATCACACCAGAAATATGTTCTGTATATGTTTTCCTTTATAACATTTGATAAAAAACTACTGAGTTACATCAGACATGCATTCCATGGACTTTAAATATGTACATCAATGAGGTGGAACATAAATTCCAATGGATTCCTAGGATACCTTTGCATTAAAAGAAAGCAGTTCATACATCCTGAGGTACATTCAGTAATAACTACTTTTAGTGGAAATGTGATATGTTTTTGCTTTCAATTGTTCATTTTTTTTGGGAGGGGGAAACTTTCATTTTTACAAATTTAGTGAGTATATAAACATGGAAATTAGTTGCTTTAATGATATCTATGTCGCAGGAAATGAGCTGGATTTGTGTTTATAGGAGACATTAATGCTCTTCTTGAGACATTAAAGATTCTTCACTTATTAGAAAGCTTTATGCTTTTCCTGACCATGTATCATGTTTGCAAGAGGAAATTCTGGGGCAAAATACTCAAAGTTTCTTTTCTGAATGTGTCATTTGCCTTATATCTCAGCCATGCTTCCAGAATCTTCTGTTCATTGTCAGCAGCAAGAAAGAATGAAAGGATCTCTGGTGAGTTTTTTATTTTTATTTCTCATTTGTTTTCCATTCCATTATATGAACCTAAAGATGTTCAAGAATTAAAAAACAAGGGGGTGGGAAGGTGGCTCAGTGGTAGAGCGCTTGCCTTGCATGCATGAGAACCTGGGTTCCATTCCTCAGCACCACATAAGCAGAAAAAGCTTGAAGTGGCACTTTGGCTCAAGTGGCTGAAGTTGTGCTACAGTGGTGCAGCGCAGGTCTTGAGCTGAAGAGATGAGGGAAAGCACCCAGGACCAGAGTTCAGGCACCACGACTAGACACCCCACCCCCCAAAAAAAGAATTAAAAACAATAGGAGCCACACAGATTCAGCCTCAGGAACATATTCTTAAATCAGATAAAGATGGCTTATAAATTTAGCAGATAAAGATTGCTAGTAGATTTTGCAGATTAAATGGTTATATTCTTTCTAAGTTGAATGCAGATTTGCTTCAGAATGTCTATGTTTTGTGTTGTCATAAAATTGATTTACACTTGTTATGTGATGTAATGACACCAAGGAGGTTATATCTCATGAAAGGTGAAGGATAGATTGCAGCCAGATCACATCCTCATGAGCAACATTAAACTATCTCAATGACATTTTCCTGGAATTGCTGAAATAGTCTGGTCACACACAACTTCATGTATTCTTAAGGAATAATTAACCTACATGTACTTAAATTAATCTCCATATCTACTTCTTGGGCCACTTGATGTTCTTGGTCTTACTTGAAACTATATTTGTTGCTAAACTTTATGGTCTTTCTACAAAACCCTGATTGTTTTCAAAAGTATCCTCACAAGATTACTTTCCTCTATATTCTCTCTCAATTCTTGATTTTCTACTCACTAGTGTTGGTTATTTTTCTCTTCCTCACTCTTTGTATGTATCTTTGAATCTTTTTTTTTTTTACTTTTTTCATTCCATCTTTCCTCCATACGTGTCTCAGTTGTTTCTTTTCTTCAAATGATCTCTCTGGGAGCTAGTTTTTCTTAGTGATCAGGTTTACTTGCTGACGTGGCTCTTATGATTAACATTTTTCTTACTCATTATATAGGAAAATTGTTTCCTAGAGAGTTCTACAGGATTCCAGAATGAAAGACAATTAGAGAAACACAAAAACATAAACAGATAGACTTAGGGGAAATTAGGGTTTTGAAGGATCTATATTAATATTACAATCAGAGCCACAACAGGTTGTGAGGGAAACATATTTCCTTATTCTCCTGAGACAGAAGACTGGCGCCCAGAGAAAATGCAGACATGAAGTTCACCTTTCCTAGCCCTCAAGGTAAACAGCACCTCAGTTTCAGCTGCTGTCTTTCTAAAACTAAGGAAAAGGCCTGCACTCCAGTTTCTTGACTCTCTGCAGAATTCTTTTTTTTTTTTCTTTTTCTTTTTTTTTGGTCAGTCCTGGGGCCTGAACTCTGGGCCTGGATGCTGTCCCTCAACTCTTCCATTGAAGGCTAGCACTCTTCCACTTGAGCATCAGCCCCATTTCTGCCTTTTTCTGCTTATGTGGTGCTAAGGAATCGAACCCAGGGCCTCATGCATGCAAAGCAAGCACTCTACCACTGAGCCACCTTCCCAGCCCTCTGCAGAATTCTTTTAAGCCTTCTGCAGCCAGCTCTCAGTGCTCTCAGTGCTGTCAGGCTGGAATTCCAACCTCTCAATACTTTACCCCTGCAGCTCAACTTCAGAGTTCCATACAGAAAAGTACTTCCTTCCCTCAATTGATACACTACAAGAAAATCTGATTTCTCCTGCTTCAGTTTTGTTTTTCCTTCCCACTACTTTTGAATATTTTCATTCACTGCCAGTATAAGATTTGAACTACTGTTGATAAAAAAAAAAATACAGTGCTGTGGTCTTCTCTATTAGAAATATCACTTGTTGCAAAATCTCACAGATGTTTGCTCAGGAATTTATTTTGATCTCTGAGGAATTTCACTATTAACTAACAAAAGTGGGAATATATCCTTAGCGATCTACTGTTGAAATGACTCAGGAATATGTGCCACATTTGATCATTTGATCATATTTATAATTTTTGTCATCTTGAGTGTTCCTTGAGCCTGTATAAATTTGCCTCCACCTTCCATGAGGGCCTATTAAAATGAAAATCTTGTCAAGGAACATTTTATTCCCCTCCCAACTATATTTTGTATTGTAGAATGTAGGGAAACTTTACAAAACTTCATGGTAGCAGTTGTTTTTTATGTAGGAAGGAAATATCAGGGTATCTATGACCACATTCCAATATTTAGTATTTAAACAAAACATGGTTAATGAAGGATTTTTTTTTCTTTTTTGGGGGGAGTGGGGGGTTCAGTTGTGGGGTCTGAACTCTGGGCCTGAGCGCTGTCCCTCAGCTCTTCAGCTCAAGGCTAGCACTCTACCACTTCAGACACAGCGCCACTTCCGGCTTTTTCTCTTTGCTTATGTGGTGCTGAGGAATCAAACCCAGGACCTCATGCATGCAAGGCAAGCGCTCTACAACTGAGCCACCTTCCGAGCCCAACCTAGGATATTTTTATATGGGAACCAAATCAAATCTTATAAGGGTCCAATAAATCATTAGCTTCTTTCTGAAGTACTGCTACTGTTTTTTAACATTCATGTGGACACTGCTTTTCATAGATCTGGGAATGTTCTATGTTGTGTATTCCATGTGATATCCTGAATGTGTGCTGCTTCCTTATTATAGTACTTGTTAATAGTAGATCTAAATAGGATTTATGATGATGCAGTATATGTAAATGCAGGAAAAATATTTGTGTAATTCATTGTTACCCTGATATGTACTAAAATTTTATCAAAAAATGATATTATAATTTTTAACATACCTCTTTAGACTTATTGTTGTCATGCCAGATTATTGTCTCCTTAGAATTTTTTTTTGGGGGGGGGGTCTGGTCCTGGGGCTGAACTCGAGGCCTGGGTGCTGTCCCTCAGCTCTTCAGCTCAAGGCTATTGATCTACCACCAGTGCCATAGTGCCACTTCTGGCCCTTTTCTTTTTGCTTATGTGGTGCTGAGGAGTAGAACCCAGGGCCTCATGCATGCAAGGCAAGTGCTCTACCACTGAGCCACCTTCCCAGCCATCCCTAGAATTTTTACCTTGTCTCTATTGCTAGCAGCAGAAACGTGTTTGCATGCATTAGGGAAACTGTAATTTTTATTGGTCTTGGGCTTCAATTCTGGGCCTGGCTGTTGTCAATCAGCTCTACAGGTCAAGGTGAGTTCTCTACCACTTGAGTCACAGTGCAACTTTCAGTTTTCTGGTAGTTTATTGGAGATAACTGTCTCATGGGCTTTCCTGCCTGGACTGGCCTTGAACCATGATCCTCAGACCTCAGCCTCCTGAGTAGGTTGAATTGAACACATAAGCCACCAGAGCCCTACAAATCTGTGTATTTTAATGACCAGGTTTATATATTGTCAAATATTTCTAATTTGCTATTTAATTCTCTCAGTAAATAGATAACACAGCAAGCTGTGAACATTTTATGTAAGACAAAAGCATACCTGTAGGGATTGGGAAGGTGTTTCAGTGGTAGATCGCTAGCCTTGCATGCATGAGGCCCTGGGTTCGATTCCTCAGCACCACATAAGCAAAAAGAAAAAAGCCTGAAGTGGTGCTGTGGCTCAAGTTGTAGAGTGCTAGCCTTGAGCTGAAGAGCTAAGGGACAGCGCCCAGGCCCAGAGTTCAGGCCCCATGACCGGACCCCCCCCCAAAAAAAAAGAAAAAAAAAGCATACCTGCAGCAAAATGAAATTCCAGATTGGAGTTCTCATAACCCAGGTCTGATTTCTTGATGGATATGTGCCATTACAGAATTTGATATCATTTGAAGATGTGGCTGTGGACTTCACCTGGAAGGAGTGGCAGGATCTGGATCCTGGTCAGAGGACCCTTCATACAGATGTAATGCTGGAGACCTATAGCAACCTCAAATCTTTGGGTGAGCAAAGGTCATTTTTACTTGGAAGATCAAGTGCTTTTATTTTAGTAGACATTAGACTATTTATGTTATTTAGGGTTAACATTCCAGTCCGTGGGAAGTATCATTTCTTTCTAAGGCTTCAACTTGATTATATGTACCTCAAGAGCTAATTTTATTCTTATTCTTTAAGAAGGCAAATCAGTAGTTGGACAAAAGTTCTAAACTATGTTCCACTAATAGAATACTGACTTCCCAGACTTGGAATGATTATTATGGGTGGATCTACAGTCTAAATAGGATATACATTACTACTGATTATGATGTGGAAATCAGTAGTTGAAAGTTTGTATTTGTAAGGCAAACCCGATATAGGGTTTAGTGCTTCAACTTTGAATTCTAGATACTCTGGAGGCTGAAATCTGAAGATTTTGGTTTGAATCCAGCAACTGTAGAAAAATGACCACGGGACTCTTATCTTCAATTAACCTTTCAAATACTAGAAATGTAGCTAAAATTCAAACTAGTAGAATGCTAGCTTTGAGCAATAGAGCTGAGTTCAAGCCACACAATTGGCACAATAAACCCAAAGCTGGGGAAACTGCACAATTGAGCTGTTAAGAATTGAGAAACCATGGGCTGGGAAGGTGGCTCAGTGGTAGAGCACTTGCCTTGCATGCTTGAGGCCCTGTGTTTGATTTCTCAGCAGCACATAAGCAGAAAAAAAAACAGGAAGTGACGGTGTGGCTCAAGTGGTAGAGTGCTAGCCTTGAGCTGAAGATCTGAGGGACAGCACCCAGGCCCAGAGGTCAGGCCCCACAATCGTACTCCCCCCAAAAAAATAACAATTGAGAAATAAGATTTAGTAGCAACCTTGTGGACAGGATGTCTACAACCTTACATTAATGATGACCCAGCCAGAGCAATAGTTCTCCACTATTTCTTAATCACAGGGCTCTGTGTTCCTAAGCCTAAATTGATTGTCAAGCTGGAGCAAGGTGCAGAACCATGGATAAGAGAGGGCTCAGAAGAGAATTTCACAGGTGAGTTAAAGCATCTTGAATGTAATGATGGGTCCAGAGCCCAGTTGGTCTGTTTAACTTGAGCTGTACAGAGCAATAGTATTCCTAGTTTTGCTGAGTCATGTGTGGCAGAGAAGTAGGTGATCCTTTGTCTGAAGGAATTGTCAATCCAGAATTCACGTGGAGACAAACTGAATTTGGTGTGCCAGTGTAGTTAATGTTAGCAATTCTCTTTGTCTGTAGAAAAAGTCATTCTGAAAGAGAAAAACACAATGAGAAATGTAGAAAAGGTGATCTCATTTTCCTTTAAACTGGTATGATGCAGGTAGGAGGAAAAGAGGAGTAAGCTAGGGCTGCTATCCTGTGATCATGACAATTTCTTATCAGTGGTGCTGGGCATAGAGGGAGATTTAGAATTGAAGCATTAAGAGGACGTAGATGAATAATTTAAGTAAATATTTCCTGGAGAAAAATAGAGAAATCTGAAAAACAGAAAACATTGTTTTCTATTGTAAAATGTCAGTAGTACTTTCTTAATTACTACATTGCAGAGAAAAGTATATATTCTGCATAAAACAATGCTTTGATATTTGAAAATCTAGTAAGAGAATGTGAGGAAATATCTTTACATTAAGGAATTTATGGATCTCATTTATGTTTTTGTCTATTTTTCTATTATTCATTTAAGATGTCCCAGAAATGGAGGATGTGATTAGCACCTGCCAGGAACATCACAATAAATATCTCTCTGAAGTAGCAATCATGAATAGTAACCCAGGGGAGGAAAAAGTGAGACTTATAAGAAGTTTTCATTTGAGCTCCATACAGAAGTCAGAACTGATTAAGAATAATGGGAACTCCTTAGGGATGAGGACAGAAAAGGTCACTGGGTGTCAGAATATGGGTGATTTCAGTGAGCCTGGTAAGATATGTGCTGCATATAGTCCTCATGTTTCTTCTGTAGTTGAAGAATATAAACAATGTGAAAGGTCTTTCACCAAGAAGACACACCTTATTCTCCCTCAGAGAACACAAACAGGAGAGAACCCTTATGAATGTAACATGTGTGAAAAGATTTTCACCAGTAAGGCATATCTTACTGTCCACCAGAGAACACACACAGGAGAAAAACCTTACGAATGTAACATTTGTGGAAAGTCTTTCACCCAGAAGTCAAACCTTACTCGCCACCAGAGAACACACACAAGAGAGAAACCTTATGAATGTAACATGTGTGGAAAGTATTTCACCCAGAAGTCAAACCTTACTGTCCATCAGAAAACACACAGGAAAGAAAGCTTATGAATGTCATATGTGTGGAAAGTCTTTCAGCCAGAAGCCAGACCTTACTGTGCACCAGAGAGCACACACAGGAGAGAAATTTTATGAATGTAACCTATGTGGAATGTCTTTCACCCAGAACATATACCTTTCTGTCCATCAGAAAATAACCACCAGAGAGAAATGCTATGTATGTAGCAGGCATGGAAATTTGTTCACCTGGAAGGCACAACTTAACATCCATCACAGAACACAAGGAGAGAAACCTTATGAATGCAAACAGTGTGGAAAGACCTGGAGGTCACAGCTTAACACACATAAGTTGATTCACACAAATGAAATAACTTAGGATTGTACCAAATGGGGAAAGTCTTTCAACGGTAATAAAATTGAAATTGCAACACAGAACCCATATGGCATAGAAACCTTATGGTATAGCAGATGTTGAGTCCTCCAACTAGAAGACACAGCTCAGGGTTCATCACAACACACACACACACACACACACACACACACACACACACACACACAAAGAGGAGAGAAATGTTATGTAGGAAAAATAACTGGGAAGGTTTTCAAGAAAAAGTCCTAACTCAGTTTGCATCAGACAACAGACACAGGCGAGAAAATAAAAATGTAACAATTGTGGAAAGTCCTTTACCAAGTAGTCATGGATCCAAATTTATAGGACACACGCAGCGGAGTAATCTTAAAAATATTACAAATGTGGAAAGCCTTTGATCTGAAAGGAATAACTCAGTGTTCATCAGAGAACTGACTCACATAGGAGAAAAGAAAGCAGTGCACAGAACATTTTTAAATGATTTTCAATCAGAATTGAATCCTCAGTATATGTGAGAGCATACACAGGAGAGAAATTATGAGTATAGAAAACATTTTGCCAGAATTCCCGTCTGTACAGGTATCAGAGACCTGGATACATGACAGAATCTCTGTAAATATAAACATGAGAGGAAGTCTTTCAACCAGAAGCCAACCTTCAGCAAGTATTAGAACATTCACCCAAGAAAGAAACCCAACCTAGGAAAATCTTTGTCAGAAAACCTCTGTAAATTATACAGAGAAATCCTTCATGGCAGAGTTAAGCTAGGTGTGATGGGAAACCATCCTTCACTCTTCAGCTTTCTAAGCCAACATTTCTCATCCTCTCATCGAGTTGAGTGGGGATGGTGTCATTCAATATTATCCAAAGCATGTAGAAACAATCAGTCTTGACAAGTAATTCAGAGATTGAAGTTATTAATGGGTCTTTTATACTAAGGAATAGTTTGTTAGGGTAATTTGATAAACTCTTAGAAGAATGTGCTCTGGGCATTTGGGACTGGATTCAGATCATTTCCAACATGGTTAGGGGAACAATAGATGGGTAAAGACTGTTATGATAGGAGGCAAGAACATGAGAACAACCAGTTTTCTACTGCTTTCTTAAGTCTCCCTCTGAATGTGTGACCCATTCCTTATAGTACAAATGACTTACTTATTCCAGTTCAGTTTTGAATGGAAGATCTGATGGAAGATATTAGTCCTTATTGCAGTACATCCATAGTAGTAAACTCTTTCTCAGAGAGGGTAACAATGCTTGATAGGAAATGTATTCATGACCTTCCTCATAATTGTATAATCAATCTATACAGTATCTTTATAATAAAAATATTTTTTTCAAAAACGTCTTCAGTGCTTGCTTTTTTCTTTAATTAATTACTGGTGATGAACAACTTGTGATTGATTCACTCTTAGTCCATTTAGTTGTTCTGCTGAGTGAGCTATGATAAAACACCAGTGTGGACGATGTGATGTGCCTGCATTTTCTCAATGTTCTAGAGGCTGATTACAAATTGTATTGCCCTTACTTTGAAATACAATATGATGTTCCATATTTTGTTTGTGGAATGAGTATATATCCATGCCATGAGTATATATCCAAAATCCAGAACACATATATTTCTGGAGCGGATATCTTTAGTTTTTTTTTTTTTTGGTCCAGTTGTGGGGCCTGAACTCTGGGCCTGGACACTGTCCCTCAGCTCTTCAGCTCAAGGCTAGTGCTCTACCACTTGAGCAACAGCGCCACTTCCAGCTATTTTCTTTTTGCTTATGTGGTGCTGAGGAATCGAACCCAGGGTCTCATGCATGCAAGGCAAGTGCTCTACCACTGAGCCATCTTCCCAGCCCAGAACACATATATTTCTTTGTTATGAGAAGAAGGCTTTCATTTGCTATCTCATAAAGGACCAAGATAGATAAGACTTTAGGAGAAATAAGACATTTTGCAATCACTTGTAAATATTTAAGTTAAAAAATAAAACTATCTGCTACTTGAGCTATAGCATCACTTCTAGGCTGAGAGGAAGGAAGGAAGGAAAGAGGGAAGTGAGAGAGGGAAAGAGGAAGGGAAGGAAGGAAGAAGAAGGAAGAAACAAACTATTCAAAAGAAGAATGTTTAATATTTGGTGAATGTGAGAATTATTCTTTCAGAGGTGGGGCTCAAGAAAAATGGCTTTTACAAAAAGCAAATTCTTGAACTGTTTAGAAAATAATACAGATGCTGTAACATTTTATAAATTGATTTAATAATTCAGTAATATTAAGTAAGGAGGTCAGGTGTGGCTGGTGCCCTATTGGCCACATGGTGGATGGTGGGGTCTGGCATCTTCTTTTCATGCAGGGGGAAGGAAATGCCCCATCCATCACTTGCCACCCAACTGATGGGTGTGGCTGGATCCCTGCAAGCAGGCATGGATATTTGTCTGATATGTTACTCAATCTGTTAATCCAGTACCTGGGACTGGGAATTTCCTGTGGACCTGCCTTCTCCTTAGGCCCTATTTAGGCTGGACTAGCAGTGGCACCAGACACCATGCCATATGTCTCTGTGATCATGTCCTGTGTCCTGTCTTCTGGCTTGTCTCTGGACATCATAGTGTCCCAATTCAGCACTCTCTTGGTGCTGATTGGTTTCTTCGTGTTGTTTTTATTCGTTTTCCCCCCCTTTCTGTCATGTTTCCAAGCTGTCTAAGTGTATTTGTGGACTGCAAGTCTTTGTTACAACAGGTTGCTTGCCGACTGCTAGCTGTGTAATAAACACTGCAGTATTCCATCTTCCAAAATGTAGCTTCCAACAAATATAGTGTCTTCTTTTACAGAAACACATAGGTTGACCTAAATTTAGAATTTCTAGAGCCAAGATAGGTGCCCTTGTATAGTTATGTAATTAAAGATATCCTGGAGGCATTTAGAAAAAATGTCTGTTGCATCAGAAAGTGCTTAATTAGTAAACCAAGACCAAGACTCCAGATCCTATATCAGCCAGTCATTCTAGATATGTCCAGAGCTGTTTGGTTACATGAACAGCTCTATTTTCACACTTGCATGAAGAAATGTTTTTTTTTGCCAATATGAGGTGTTGAACTCAGGAACTGAGTTGAAGCCATCCAGAGCTGGCTTCAAAGGAGATTCTCTCATCTTGGCCTCCATAGAAGCTAGGAATCAAAGCATGAGCCCTGTGGGCTTTTCTGAAGAAATCTCTCTCTGGGAATAAGAGGTTTCATTCAGTGCTTCACTTCACGATTCCTGTCCCTTCAACAATTTCAACATTTATTTTAATTGTTCAAAGAGAATCTTTAAATCCTTGTCAGGGTTCCATTTACAAGATAAGGACAGTGGACTTCACATTACCAGATTTAGCTAGGTTGCTAGCTGAACCCCTTCCCTCACACTGTTCACTCTTCTGCTTATCTACAGAGGCCTAGTAAAAAAAATAGACGGATTGGGAAGCCCTTGGCTTCCTACTTATAACACACACACACACACACACACACACACACCACCACCACCATTTGGATATAGCTCATTCTATTTTTCCAAACTGGATGCTTTCTGATAAAGGATGGTTCATGGACTGGAGTCCTACCTAGGCCTGTCATATAGCTGTAATTAAAAGGCACGAACCAACATACCACATTCATTCGAAGTATCCCTGATGATAACATTTTATTATTGATTTTATTACTTTTGTTAGCATAATTTGGCCAACACTATTGCTTGAGCTCAAAATTTAGGGAACTTACTGCTTACTGAATTGGTAAAGCACCCTTTTCTCCTTTTAATTTAAAACCAGCAATTAGTAATGAGCAAGTACACTCCCTCATATGTGGAATCTTAGCTACTTAGGAAGGTGAAATTAGAAAGGTAGTATTTGTTGGCCAACCCATGCAAAAGCTTCATGAAAATGGTATTTTAGCCAATAAAAGCATGGATCTGGTCATATGTGCCTATCATGTTTGCTACTTGTGATATGTAATTTTAACAATTAGTGTGTAGAAAGGTCAAGACAAAGAAGCAAAACCCTAAGGTGCAAAATCAGTGATACAAAAGGACATCTGGTATAGAAGGTAAAGGAAGCCTCACAAAATTTTGCCCCTGAATTCAACGTGAGGACCACTAATATTATCTGTGTAACAATACATTCTTTCAAATATTTTTGAAATATTAGTGGAAGAAATTGAATGTGGTTTACAGAATGATAGGTAAACAGTCCTTTACCAAGTGATTGCAAAAGGACCTTTGCATATGTCTATATGATGTTATGAATTTTATATCCTATTCGGTGGAAACCATGAGTCCTGCTTGGATCAAGTAGTTAAGATCTCATGATCTAGGGCGGGGAAGGTGGCTCAGTGGTAGAGCGCGTGCCTTGCGTGCCTGAGGCCCTGGGATCCATTCCTCAGCACCATATAAGCAAAAACAAAAAAGCCAGAAGTGGTGCTGTGGCTCAAGTGGTAGAGTGCTAGCCTTGAGCTGAAGAGCTGAGGGTCGGTGCCTAGGCCCAGAGTTCAGGCCCCATGACTGGACCCCCCCCCAAAGAAAAGATCTCCTGATTTAATGGCACTGGTGCTTCACATCAGGATTCTTAGTTGCTCAAAAGTATTTATCTTTTGGGCTGGGAAGGTGGCTCAGTGGTAGAGCGCTTGCCTTGCATGCATGAGGCCCTGCGTTCAATTCCTCAGCACCACATAAGAAAAAAGAAAAAAAAAGCTGGAAGTGGCACTGTGGCTCAAGTGGTAGAGTGCTAGCCTTGAGCTGAAAATCTGAGGGACAGTGCCCAGGCCAAGAGCTCAGTTCCCCACGACTGGACCCCCCCCCAAAAAAAAAACAACAAAAAATAAAATAATAAAGTGTAAAAAAAAAAGGCATTTATCTTTTAAATTGCAGGGGTAGCCTTGACTAATTTAAATGAACAGACTTTGTTTTGCTGGTCCTCATGCTTGAACTCAGGGCCCAGGTGCTGTGCCTGTGCTGCTTTTGCTGAAGTGTAACATTCTACCACTTGAACCACAGCACCATTTCCAGGTTTTTCTGTGCATGTGGACCTGAGGAGCAGAACCCAGCTCCTCATTCATGCAATGCAAGCACTATACCACTTCACTACCTTGCCCGTCCTATAAGCAGACTTTTTATTTTAAAAGAAGAAAGAATAGGCTGGTATGTAATATCCACCTTCCATGTACAAGTCCCAAGGTTCAATCCCCCAAAGTGAAAGGAAGAAAGTAGAATATGGAATGACAGGAATATACAGTTACAAGAACAAAGAAAAATAGAAGAACAAATGCAATGAGCAAGCATTTAGGTTTTTGTTTGTTCATGATTGTTTCTTTTTTCTTTTCATTGTTGGTTGTGGGGTTTAAACTCAGGAGGGCCTGGCATATTCCCTTGTCTTTTCACTAAAGGCTGGCATGCTACCACATTCAGCCAGAATGTCACTTCTAGTTTTCTGGCATTTAATTGGTGATAAGTCACAATGAATTTTCTACTGATGTGGTGCTGAGAAATGGAATCCCATGCCTCATATGAGCAAGGCAAGCACTCTACCACTGAGCCACACTCCCAGCCCTGCCTCTTTTCTTAAAACAGTGTGGTTGCGGCTGGCAATGTGGCTTAGTGATAAAGTGTTTGCCTA
>NW_012267573.1:93277-94882 GCF_000151885.1 Dipodomys ordii | reverse complement strand
AGTGTGGCCCAGTGTTTTATCAATGAACTGTACACATAAGAATGGCTAATGTAGCCACACACAGTCTGAAACACAACTATTCTCCCTGGACTTGGGAAACTCAAGAAAGGTTAGTTGCCAGCCTAGGCTACATAAGAAGATGAAGAGCTTGCTGGAGGTGGGTGGGGGAGTGTGGTCGGGGAGATGGGAGGGCTGGGATGGTAGGGAAGAAAAGAGGAGGCAACAATGCTTAATAAGAAATGTACTCATTACCTTGCTCATGTAAGTGTAACCCCTCTGTATGGTATTTTTACAATAAATAAACTTATTTAACAAAAAAGAGCCTTCTGGACTACATAGGAAGACCTGTCATCAAAAGGAACATGCAAAAATCAAATTTTGGATTCTGTGAAGACATTTGGGTGACAGACATATCTATTTTACCTACTAAAATAACAAACAAACTGAAAGTGTTTGAACACATGCTAAAACAGTGTTTAGTTGGAAATACACACTACAAATAGCATTAATAACAAACACACATGGACAAAAAATACAAATTATTATAATCTGTGTAGGTTTTGCAGATGATTTCACTGATTATTGCTCAAATGTGTCACATATTCCTGAATCATTTCTCCCATGAGATTCCAAAGGATACATTGCCACACATGCTATTTAGTATTGAAGTTGCTGAGATTAAAGTTTACTACTTAGCAAATGTATGTCAGATTTTGCCATTAATGATATTGCAAATATGAAAACCATAGTCACTGTATTATTTATTTTCACAACCAACTTCTTTGTTATAATGTCAGTGAATGCAAATATGCAAGCAGAGCAAGAAGAAAAAGGAAAACTGCAGGAACCACATCAAATGAGGTTAAACCAGAGAAAGATAATAGAATCTGGGAAACTCAAATTATTTTATGTTTAGCAACAATTTTCCTGTATAATGAATAAGAAAACTGTCAAATCTAAGAGCGAAGTCACCAAAAAAAAAAAAAAAAACTGATCAGTAAGAAAATCTCCTTCCCAGATAAATCATTTGAAGAAAAGGAAAATTAAGACCCAAATGGAGGAAAGAGATGCAGAGAGAATGAAAGAGAAAAAGAGACAGAGAGAAAAATAGACAATGAGAGAAGAAAGAGAGAAATAAAGCTAGTGAAGCCACATGGTGGTGGCTCATGCCTGTAATTTTAGCTACTCAAGAGGCTGAGATCTGAGCATAGATGTTAAAAGCCAGCCCAGGCAGGACCATCTGTGAGCCTCTTATCTCCAATTAACCACTAGAAAATTGGAAGTGGCGATGTGGCACCATGGTAGAGTACTAGCCTTGAGCTGCAGAGTTTAAGTATAGCGACTAGGCCCAGAGTTCCAGACCTATGACTGGAAAAAAAAAAAGAAAGAAAGAAGGGATGGTACAGGGAAATAAAGGAGGAGGCCACAATGCTTGAAAAGAAATGTACTCACTATTTTGCCCATGTAATTGTAACCTCTCTGTATGGTATTTTCACAATAAATAAATGTAATGCGAAAGAAAGAAAGAAAGCCAATACACTTGAATAAAACAGAGATTTCTATGAATACCATCAAACTCAGCCTAAGTTTCAAGTAAAACAAAGA
>NW_012267573.1:86957-92352 GCF_000151885.1 Dipodomys ordii | reverse complement strand
GGGGGGTGGGGGAAGGTTGGGAAGGGATGTGAAGGGTAAACAAAGGAGGAGGCTGCAATGCTTGCTAAGAAATGTATGCATTATCCTGCCAATGTAATTGTAACCCCTCTGTACAGTATGTTCACAAAAAAATAAAAATTAAAATTAAAGAAAAGGAGAGCATTAAAGTGTCCACTAAAGACATATGCACCGGGGCTCCGAAGGTGGCTCAGTGGTAGAGCACTTGCCTTGCATGCCTGAGGCCCTGGGTTCAATTCCTCAGCAACACATAAGCAAAAAGAAAAAGCCAGAAGTGGCGCTGTGGCTCAAGTGGTAGAGCGCAAGCTTTGAGCTGAAGAGCTAAGGGACAGCACCCAGGCCCAGAGTTCAGGCCCCATGACCGGACCCAAAAAAAAAGAAAAAAGAAAAAAAGAAAAACTTAAAAGAATTTATTATAGACTAAGTGTTCACATTCACAATAGTTAAGATCAGGAGTATTACAGATTTCAAGGTGGGGCATTTTCTGTGTGTTTTGGGATTTGGACTGTCCTCATACACATTAGTGACTGAACATCCTGCCTTAAAAATTTCAAGTTTTCTATTTCATATTATTTCATTAGAATATGATCTGAATTCAAAAAAGAGCATTGTAACTGGGCTATCATGTCTAAGAGCTGTAATCTATGGTATTCAGAAGGCTGAGATCTGAGGAAAGTTAGTATTATCCTCACCTTTAGTCCTCAGCTTCACCCAGACCTGAGTTCCTCCCAGACCTAGAGTTCCCTCCCTACAGCTGGCCACTCCCTCTCTCATCTCAGACTCACCTGAGCATGTACTTAACTCACTTCCTTTTCCCCAGATCCTGTTGCAACCTGAAGAGGGACAAATGCTTGTGCTCCCTCTCCTGGGAAATATGGTCCTTCTAATAAACCTTATAATAATCTTTCTCCTGTGCCTGCTTGTTGTCCCCTGGGATGGACATGAAGGAATCCTACAAGGATCACAGATTGAAGCCAGGGGGATAGGAAAGTCTGAGAGACTTATGTCCAATACACTACCAAAGTAGTGGGAATTGCAAATGTGGCTTAAGTGGTAGAACATTATCATTGAACCAAATAATTTCAAGGTCAGTTTCCAGACCTTGAGTTCAAGAATCAGGACAGGCAGACACATATCAAGGGCATTGTATTGTATTCAAATTATATTTTAACAATTGTTTTTGGTGTACATGTATAGGAAATCTCTCTTAATTTTTTTGTCGGTTTGAGGCCTAAACTCTGAGGCTGGGCACTGTCCCTCTGACCTTCAGCTCAAAGCTAGCACTCTACTACTGGAGCCACAGTACATTGCTGGCTTTTTCTGCTTATGTGGTTCTGAGGAATCAAACCCAGGGCTTCATTCCCACAAGGCAAGCAGTCTACCACTGAACCACCTGCCCAGCCAGTCTCTCTCGTTTTAAGTGATATAAAATAGGCTAATTAAATTAGTGGAGAAATTGTAATTTGTCAGAACAGACACATCAATTGGAGTATATCTGTGCCAGCAGCATTTTGAAAGTTTCAAAAGCCATAGGAAGTGCAGAGGATGAAAAGAGGATCAATATGTTTATATAAGACATTTTCAAGGAATGGTTACTATTCATTGCCTTCAAGTCACAAAAAGCAAGTTTATAAAGTCACATATGTGCGTACCAGAATCTCTAGGTTCAGGAGTATAAACACATAACTCCTGACTCTCCTTGCCTCGAAAATCAGAGGTTTGTGAGCCACTTTCTGGCACCTGGAGGAACAAGTGCTAATGGCAGCACAAACCCGTGAGCCATAAAATATCATCCACCCCAGACTGGGGAAAGATGGGAAGGGCAGACTCTGGCTAGGAATCTCAGATTGCTTCATGTTTCAGCTCCCAAGTTCCCCTGAAAAAGAGAAGCTGGGCTCCGATCTCTTGGCTCTGACTATGGTGTGCAAAGCTGTACTTCAGAGCACTTCCAGCAGAAAGGGAAAAGCAAAGTAACCCGAACAAGATTGATGAAAAAACAAAAAGTACTTGCACACAGTAAACTGATTAATTCTGACATCATTTTTCCCTGCTCTAATATATACATATGATATGTATATATTATATATATATTGGAATAAAATAACAGAATTTAAAGACAGATATGCTTTATAATCTTTGAATTAAATACATTTGTCAAACTCTACTAATTACTTTCCCAGACATTCCCAAATTACATCTATGAAATTTTAAGGAGTGTTTGGTTATTTGTGTCTGAAATTTGCCTTTCCTTAAAAAGTTTTTTTCCCCTCGTTTTGTTGTTGGTCCTGTGGCTTGAACTCAGAGCTTGGGCACTGTCTGTGAGCATTTGCTGTGCTGTACTTGCCTTTCTTTTATTAATTGATTCAGGGGACTAGTGAAAAGTTTCCTCCCAGGGGTTTCTTAGAAAATGGTACTGCTCCTCCAAGACTCTTCCAAAAATGGTTGTGTAGGTAGATCAGGATGAATGTGGGAGGAGGTAGAGTTCAGGGCAGGTCCATGTTCATGTGAAGTTTACTTGCTCCAAACCAGTCTGTTTTTACTTTTCTGTTTTGCATATCCTATATTGTTTTGATTTTCTACCTCTTCTCTGAACCTAGAATTTCCTGTCAGCAAGTCTAGCCACATATCTAGGGGACCTCAGACTTGTCTTCTCAGACTGTATCCATTACACTGTGGAATAAATCTTTTGCCTCCCTCCCTCATATCAGACATCCTAAGCTGTCTCTTAAGGGTTTGTTGTGATTGTTGATGATCCTTTCCCCATATCATGAATGGGAAGGATTGTGTAGGAAATTTTCATGCCTGATATTCAGTCCTCCAGTGTAAGGGTTTTCTATCCCTCTTTTAGTGGACCTTAGCTATTCCTCATGAAACTGGAGATCGTGAGGCACATTTGGATGTATAGATGGCAACATTGGAGCAACTATAAAATATGAAGCAAAAATAATTTTTTCTTTCTGTAAAAGTTAAAAGTAAATTCCTGAGAGGTAAAAATGGGTGCTTCCTAGACTAACTGTGCCCCATAGTTGTCATTGTTCTTGGTTATATTTTTCAAACATTCATTTCTAAGTATTATGTTTATTGTACTAGTATAAATAGAATTTACTTCCTACATTATTTTTGAATTGTTCATTGCTCACAGATGTAAGTCTCATTATTATACAAATATTACATCCTCTTACTTCATTGATCACAGTTACTGAGTATTGCAGATCCTGAGGTAGAAGGTACAAGTATGGTAAGGTATTCAGGGATAGATTATGGGTCTGACTTCCTCTGGAGGAAAAGGTGAACCAGTGGAAAAAGATGGAGCTTAAGCATAACACTTGTAGAATTCCTTTGGCAGGAGATGTGGTGCATCCCTCTTGGCTTCCCCTTTGCCCAGCGATTCCCATGGTTGGGATGATCCATCACCCTGGAGGGCCAGTGGATTTCACACCTTGTTGTAGGAGTCTCCCAGTATGTAAGGCAGGACTGGTATTAGAGGAGTGATGTGATTAGTGGTACCTTGCTGGCTCCCATGCTTGTCAGTTTGTGTGGACAAGGTCACCCTGATATCTTGAGCCTGGCTGCTGCCATGAGGCCTATTTGAACTATTGCCTCTCACCATGCCATACCTCTGTTCAGACACCTGTCCTGTTTCATGGTTTTGTATCATTTACTGTGCAAGCTTGTGTTATGTATCCATATATACTAGTAGTTGGGCTGGGTATGGTTTTCAAGGGTGGGTTGGTGTTTCCTGCCTGTTGCAGGAACAATTGTGTTCTCACTAACTGCATGAGTAATCCTAGCTTACTATGCAATCCCCTTAACTTACATTGCATGTTCAGTTGATAGAACCATGGTATAATAAGTTTGGTTCTTTGTTTGCTATTGAGGTTCAGGGGACTGTTAGCCATTGCTGCAGATTTTGGGGAATATTGGTTGCCATCATTATTGCTACCCTGACTCTTCTTGCTAGCGCTACTGCTTCTCCTGTGATCCTTTTGGAAAGTATACATACAGCACAACATGTTAATACTTTAGTTTGAAATGTATCTAGTACCCTTGACATGCAGGTGGGAGTAGATAAAATGATTGTGATAGGTTTTATGATTTGGAAACAGCAATGATGTATGTTGATAATCACATAGACCTGCCAAAGACCCAGTTAAAAATGATGTGTCATGCTAATTGTCAGTACATCTGTGTTATCCCTCTTGAATATGATGGAAACATGACTTGTACCAATATCCAGTGACATATTTGAAGAATCTTGCCCTCTGATAATATAGGCTTAGATAGTATGCAGCTTCAGGGTCAGATATCTGGTATTGGTCACTCTACCATGCAGGCTTAGCTATATCAGTTCTCCATTACCTGCAGGAATTCAGCTGGGGAAATAGCACTCTTTTTGCTATTTCTTAGGCATTTTCCTGTTTATTGTTTTGGTATTTCTTTTTTCTTCCATTCTTCCTGAGATGTATGATCTGCTGATTTTCCAGGTTCAGGCTGAGAGACACTTGCTCAATTTACAAAATGAAAAAGGGGGAAATGGTGCAGACCCTGAGGTGCCAGGAGCTGGCAAGGTGTGAGCAAAACCTCCAGAACCACAGACTGCAACCTTCAGGGCTATAAATACTTCACTTTTTATAGGAGAGAGTGTTCCTTTTAGCTTCTGGGCCTGGGGACTTACCTCTAGGTGTTTGGTGGACAAGGGTTGAAATAGAATGAAGAATGATGCATATGGTCTGCACTTGTTGGCACAGTGAGTTCCTAGAACAATGTGATGCAAGCACTGGACAGATCTAGAAAGTGTCTATAGCTTAGGTTATTGCTGGAATAAAGAGAGATTTGTCAATGGCTTTCTCTCAGTCTGTTCCAGAGCCCTTCCAGAGCACTGTTGGTGTTGTGGCTGTCCTGAAACAGTGGTAGAGTGCTTACCTAACATGCATGAAGCCATTGTTCTAGTCCTCAGTACCACATACATAGAAAAAGCCAAACGTGGAATTATGGCTCCAGGAGTTGGGTGCTAGTTTTGAGCAAAAATTTAGGGACAGTGTCCAGGCACTGAGTTCAAGCTCCAGGGCTGGGACATAAAAGGAAAGAAATGCAAGCTAGGTGCTGGTGCCTCATGTCTTTAATCCTTTCTATTCAAAAGGCTGAAACCTGAGGATCGCAGTCCAAAGTCAGCTTGGGCGGCAATGTCTGTGACACACTTATCTCCAATATGGCTCACGCCTGTAATCCTAGCTACTCAGGAGGCTGAGATCTGAGGATCGTGGTTCAAAGCCAGCCCGGGCAGGAAAGACCGTGAGACTCCTATCTCCAATAAACCACCAGAAAACCGGAAGTGGCGCTGTAGCTCAAGTGGTAGAGCGCTTGCCTTGAGCTGAAG
>NW_012267573.1:84396-86907 GCF_000151885.1 Dipodomys ordii | reverse complement strand
CCCAAAACTCAGAGATAGGTCTCTGAAGCCCCTATCATGGTCTGATAGATGGTTTCCCATGCTAAGCAGACTCCACTGGAGTCGGCGTGGCACAAACACCCCTAGAAGCACTGGTGCTGTAGCTCAAGTGGTAGAGTGGTAGCCTTCAGCATAATGAAATTCAGGAACAGTTCTCATGCCCTGAGTTCAAGCCCCAGGAATGTCAAACAACACAAACAACAACAAATGAGCAAATGAAAACAAAAAGACCAGTGTCAGCAAGTTTCATTGATAAACACACACACACACACACACACACACACACACACACACCCTTTTTTAAACCGTATTCACCTCCTTTACCATGTCTGCTCACCCTCCCTGCTCCAAATGCTACCTACATCCACCGGAGAACTTATTCTATAATTCTGTTGTTTCTGCATTCTTAAAAAAGTTATTGTGAAGGTGACACACACACACACACACACACACACACACACATATATATATATACACATACATATATAGGTCAAAGATACATAAGCCAGGTATGGATTTCATTACTTATTGAACAGTATGCATTTTTGCACAATTTCACCTACTTATTAAAAGTAGCCTTTCCCCCCATATATAACAGTAAAGTATACCAATATTAGGTATTGATCTCATTGTCTGGGTGCTGTCCCTGACCATTTTATCTTAAGGCTCTATCACTTGAACCATCTCTCAATTTCTACTGGATTTTTAGGTGATTAATTGTAGATAAGAGTTTCATTGACTTTTCTGAAAGGGCTGGATAAAAGCTCAATCCTCAGATCTCAGGTTTACCACCATGAGACACTTGTGTCCAGCACCGTTAAATATTATTATATGCACTATTTTATTTGTGGTATGTGTTTTTCTTTTCATCATTCACACAGCTTGATTTCTGGGCCGGGGCTCTGTCTTCAGCTCAAGGTTACTGCTCTACTACTGGAGCCACAGCACCACTTCCAGCTTTTTCTGTGTATGTGGTGCTGAGCAACCTTACCCAGGGCCTCATGCATGCAAGGCTAGCACTCTACCACTGAGCCAGCTTTCTAGCCCCTTCAGTAGCATTTTCAAAGGAATATATTAGGCCTTACATATTTGCTTGTTGCACAAGTTCAACAAACGATAGAACCAAAATATTTGAAAAATATGGCACTCATAGTAAACATGCAGTCTTTGAAAAAACTGGCATTATCCTATGAACAAAGCATTGTAACAACTATTTAGTAGGATTTCAATTGTAATAGGTATCAGAGGTGATTTAGAGTGTATAGAAGATTGCCTGGAGATTATATAACAGGTGATTTGCACTGTATAGAAGGATGTGTGCAGGTTACATGAAAGCAAACTAAGAAATATACATCAGATGAAACAAGTATAATAAATAGTAATCACTAAAATGAAACCATATTAATATTGTAATATAAAAATAGTAAATATATCAGGTACTGTCTGATTTGAACAGAAGAAAACATTCTCAAGAAAATCAATAAGCCAAAAAGATATACATTAATTATCAAGAAATAAAAATAAATCAATATAAAAATACCATAAGCAACAATGAATACTGAAAAATACATATAGTTATAATAGGAAAGGAAAAGAACCTCAGCACAAATTGTGTTACCATAGATACAGAGCATTGATAATAACAGGCAAATTATAAATCTGTATAACAAAAGTTCTATGCTGAAAAGTAAAGTCTACAAAGACATGATTAAAAGGCCAAAGAATGATAATTTGTTTAATCTAACATTATGATTGTAGAAGTAATACTCCTCTTAATGACTGAATAACTAGACAAACGGTCAGTAAAAACACACACATGAATGGCATTATCTTTTTTTTTTTTTGGGTCCGGTCCTGGGGCCTGAACTCTGGGCCTGGCGCTGTCCCTCAGCTTGAGGCTAGCACTCTACCTCTTGAGGCACAGCGCCACTCCCGGCTATTTTTTTTTCTTACGTGATGCTGAGGAATTGAACCCAGGGCCTCAGGCAAGTAAGGCAAAGGCTCTACCACTTAGCCACCTTCCCAGTCCCCTGGATGGCATTAGTTTTACTAAATGCTTTTTATAAAGCACTATGCTGTCATATTAACCAAGACAGACACACTGAGAATAGATATGAAGACAAATTGTCTAGAAATCAGTATGACAAATAAATCTATGTTGTAATTACAATAAAATCCAACAATATGTTTCTAATAATCTAACAGTAAAACAAACAGAAGGAAACTAGAATAGATCTGTAAAAAATGCATGCTATCATTGTGATTTATTCAATATTAAAGGGAGCCATTTTCTTCACTTGTGAAATGAAGACAATTGCTTTCAATTATATATGGTGTTTTCACATGTATATCTTCTGGCGGGTGTGGCAGAGCCATAGAATGTGAGGGAAAGAGGGTGATGAAAGTGAAGTATACAACTCAAGAGTAGAGATAGGAGGGAGGGATTGGAGAGATTGAAAACATGGAAGACACTGTATGAAAGGAAAGGTATTT
>NW_012267573.1:81725-83931 GCF_000151885.1 Dipodomys ordii | reverse complement strand
GGATAGACAACTCAAACTAAGCAGCTAATGAACAGGTTAGAGGTATGGCTCAAGTGATAGTGCCAACAGTGAGTGAGGAAGTTGACTGACTGTGAGACCTGGAGTTCAAGCTCCAATAGTAGCTCAAGAAAACCATGAGGTATGTGTATTACTGTGTTTCTAAGTTAGAAACCTAACTGTAGTGATACTAGCAAGTCTTCATCTCAGATATAAAGGGAAAAGAAGATGAATGGAGGAGGGAGAGAATGGAAGCAAAAGGTCAGGGAAAAGAAGGAAGAAGAGCGGACAAAAGAGTAGTGGAGAGGAGGGGAAAAGAGGGAAAAAGAAATGAGGAGAAGGAGAAAGAAGGGATGAAAGTTTCATGGCATCAGATTTGACAGTAACTAGTCTGGGAAGATTGCTCAGTGGTAGAGTGCTTACTTATCATGCATAAGGCCCTGGGTTTAATTCCTCAGCACCACATAAGCAAAATGTTGGAAGTGTTCCTTTGGTTCAATTTGTAATGTACTCACCTTGAGCTGAAGAGCTGAGCAGCAGCACTCAGGCCTACAGTTCAGTACCACAGATGAGAAAAAAAAAAAGAAAACAAGATTTGACAGTAACCCCATAAATAGAACTCCAAAAGTACCTCATGGAAAAAACAAAGAAACAAACAAACAATGTGAGTCTCTGGTGGATCACACCTGTAATCTTAGGTACTCAAGAGGGTGAGATCTGAAGATCGGCTCTCAAAGTCAGCGTGGACAGGTATAGCTGTGAAACTCTTACTTCCAATAAATCACCAGAAAACTGGATGTGGTGCTGTTGCCAAAGTGGTAGAGTGCTATTCTTGAACTGAAGAGCTGAGGGACAGTGTTCAGGCCCAGAGTTCAAGCCCCATGACCTACAATAAATAAATAAATAAATACAGATGAAAACCTTGTGTATTGAAAAATACTACCAATAAAGGAAAAAAAGCATGTATGAGAGAAATATTTGCATATCTCTCTAACTGGATTGCTCACCAATATGAATTATAAAATATAAAGAAAATCCTTCAAGTAACCCACAAAACAAAATATAATTTTCAAATGGGAAAAAGATTGAAGAGACTTTTCTAAAAAGGACATACACATATAGCTGATTAAAATATAAAAGTAGTTTAATATCAGTAGTCATGAGAAAAATTCAAATAAAAATTCCCAATAAAATAACAATTTTATATATGCTAGTATGGACATAGTTTTAAATAAAAACAACAAAAATACTCCCAAAGTCTAAAAAAACCTAGGTAAGATGTGAAAAGCATGTGAACCTTGGTGCATTTCTCTCAGGTATGTAAAACTATCAAAGATGAAGCCAGGTGCCCGTGGCTCACACCTGTAATCATAGCTACTCAGATGGTTGAGATTTGAGGATCATTGTTCAAAGCCAGCATGGGCAGGAAAATCTGTGAAACCCTTATCTCCAATAAAACCATCAGAAAACCAGAAGTGGTGCTGTAACTCCTGTGGTAGAGCGCTAGCCTTGAGCTAAAGAGCTGAGGGACTGCGCTTAGGCACGGAGTTCAAGCCCCTCAATCGACAAAACAAACAAACAAACAATTAAAGATGGTATGAAGAGTCCTAAAAAGAACTAAATATAGAATTATATAGGAATATGGTCCCGGATTTCTATGCTTGTGTGCAACAGCAGATAAAGCAGGGAGTACAACAAATGCTTGGAGAATCACTTCTCAAAATCTACTCACAATAAGCAAAACATTGAAGCATGTATAACAATAAATGTGTTCAAAGAGAAAACTTTACTACATTTTATGGTAGGGATGAATTTTAAGTAAAATAAGCTAAATAAAACACACCAGTCATAAAGGAACAGCCATTGTATAATTTCCCTTACTGAACTTTCAAGGATTGACAGACTTGTAGAGCCCAAATGTAGGATGATTCCAGAGACTGGGATAGAGAGGAACAGGAGCTGCCTATTCAATGATTAAACAGCTTCACAGATGGAAGATGAAAAGTGTTGTAGATGGATGGATGGAATGGCTTCACAAGAGTGTGGCCCAGTGTTTTATCAATGAACTGTACACATAAGAATGGCTAATGTAGCCACACACAGTCTGAAACACAACTATTCTCCCTGGACTTGGGAAACTCAAGAAAGGTTAGTTGCCAGCCTAGGCTACATAAGAGGATGAAGAGCTTGCTGGAGGTGGGTGGGGGAG
>NW_012267573.1:54719-73329 GCF_000151885.1 Dipodomys ordii | reverse complement strand
AAAGAAATTCATCACAAATGTAGGCTTTTTTTCTGTATATTGTTATATATTTTTCTGTATATTGTTAGAGGTGCTTTTAAATTGAAGTCTATACATTGAAATATGCTCTTTGATTCCCATTTTCATGAGGAATAGTTCTGGTCCACAATAGAGACATGGAGAACCCATACACTGGAGAACTAAAATCATAGGTGAAAGTTTCCAATCCAGTCTTTCCCAATTATTTTTTATGGAAGGGGTTACAAAAAATCACAATAAACACCTAAGAGACAAGTGTAGTTTCTCTGATAAGAGAGAGGGAGACTGTTGTAGACCCTGGGGTGCCTGCCAGGAGCAGACAAAATGTGAACAAAGGCTTCAGGGCCATTGACTCTCACCCTCAGGACTGCAAGTCCTTGCTCTTTACTGGTTTGAGGAAGTCTGTGTTCTAGCTTTTTGGCCTGGGGCTTCAACTGTCTGGAGGCTTGGGTGGAAAACATGTATTGAAATAGAGTGTAGAAAGATGTGTGCTGTTTGCACTTTTGGGCACAGTGGGTCTAGACCAATATTACACAAGCATTTGAAAAATATAGCAGAATTGTGCCATCAGCCATCTCTGTCTCCTTAATTATCATCCCATTGGCTCTCAGAGCCTTGCTTGTGCTCTGATGGGACTGTGGCAAGAGACAAAAGATTTATTCCACAGTTTCATGGATAAGGTCTAAGTCTGAGGTCCCTTAGAAATGTAGCCTAAAGCTACTGAGAGGGACTGTTAGGATCAGAGAAGAGATAAGAATTCTAAAGAGATTTTCACATGCAAAATGAAATGACAAAAGCAGACTGGTTTGCAAGTGATTAAGCTTCACATCAAAATAGCCTAGCCTAAACTTCACTCTTCTATCCCTCCTGCATTCATCCCTGACCCCCCCCCCCAAATCATTATCTCTTTGAAGGGAAATGGAGGTGATGTCCCATGTTCATAAGAATCCCTGTGACTGGGGCTGGGAAGGTGGCTCAGTGGTAGAGCACTTGCCTTGCATGCTCGAGACCCTGGGTTCATTCCCCAGCACCACATAAGAAAAAAGCCGGAAGTGGTGCTGTGGCTCAAGTGGTAGAGTGCTGGCCTTGAGCTGAAGAGCTGAGGGACAGCGCCCAGGCCCAGAGTTCAGGCCCCACAACCGGACCCAAAAAAAAAAAAAAAAGAATCCCTGTGAGGAAACTTTTCACTTGATCCCTGAAGAAATTTTTACAGGATATGCAAATAGAGTACAGCAAATGTTCACAGACAGTGTCCAACCTCTGAGTTCAAGCCATAGGACCAACAACAAAACAAAACATAAAATCCTTAAATGAAATGCAAAATTCATCAAAAAACAAAAACTCATTTGATTTAATAGATAGAATTGAGTAGTATCTGGAAAATTAATTTGTAGATTTTGTGAAATCCAAATCACCAGAAGTATTATGCTGCATATTTACCTAACAAGCTCACTATTTTATGCCAGTGTATACATTACAACAATGGGAAATGACCCACGTATAAGTTTAGTGGCTGTGAATACCTTTGTAAAGTAAGAGGGGATGTATTAAAAAAGAATTAAGACAAAACAGAGATATAATTTACATCCAGCAGAAGGCAGGCATTGAATAAACAGAAAGGTATAAGCAACGCAGTCTCATAACCTCAATTTCATTATTAGAACTCAGAATCAAAAAGCCAATGCATCCAATTCTCCCCATATATATCCATATTCTGATTGGTTTTATGTATTTCAAGAGGAAACAGTGGTTTTCAAGAAGAAACTGAGCTTAACACCCACAGCAGGGAGAGAAAAGTGCCAATGAACGAGAGCACACTTGTTCCCCAAGTTTGCAGCAGGGTGGCGCCGAGCTTTGTGGGAATTGTAGTCTCCATGGAGGATATTTTCTTTGAAAGTCCTGGGTTGTTTTTGTTTTTTGGAGGGTGGAGGTGGGGCAGAAGATGCTTTTGCGCATGCTTCTCCCCGCCCACCACGGGTGTTTTAATTCTGCCTCTTCTGGATTCTTTTCTTTGCCTTGCTGCTGGAAGTGCCCTGGAGTACAGTTTGACCTTTCATAGGTGGGAGCCAGGAGGCCGAGGCCCAGCTCTGTGCAGTGTAACTTGGGAGCTGTAACTTGAAGGAATCTCATGCTTTGAAACTGATGTCAGGTAGGAACTGTGCAATTGCTGGGGAGTCTCCCCTCCATGGGTTTCTGTTTCATTTTCTGTTTCAATTTGTTTGGTGCGGTGTGAACTCTGGGCCTGCAAGCAGCATTCCTGAGCTCCTCAGCTCAGAGGGAGAGCTTTATACTTGAGCCAAAGCGCCTACTTCCCTTTCCATGCTTTTCTCCAGACTGGGGTTGATAATTTGTTTGAAGGTCAGTAGTTTTTGTTGCCATTAGCCTCTGGGCCTTCAGATGCAAGAACCTGGTTTCCAAATGTCTGAGAGCAAGCTGGGTGATTGTCCAGAGGAGTAGAGCCTAAGAGCCGTGCATTTGTACTCCAAGACCAAGGGATTCTTCTATTAACCCATGTGACTTTATTTGCTTTTCTCAGGTGTAAGAGGAGTATAGGAAGAAATCTAGTGAAATTGTGAGGTGTGTGCCTGCCTTGAGTCCTCTTACATTGCAGTTGTATTTGAGGCTTCTGTGTCGATTCTCCTAGAGATAATTTATTCTCTTTGGCTTGAGTTTTTAATCTCCTGGCTTGAGTTCACAAGCGTTTGTACATGACCCGGTTTCTAGAGACAGTTCTACATGGGATATTGGCGTAGTGAGTGCTGATCCTGTATTTTTAAGAACAAAGCCTAGCAATGTTTGAAGCAGAGCACAATATGAATAGGAATCTCCATCCTAAATGGACAGACCTTGTCAATTCTGAGAAGCCCTAAAGGGAAGAAGCAGAAAAGCACAGGAAGGGGAAGATATTGTTAGCTTCCCTTGCCTTTTGCAAAAATTGTTGCTACTTCCCTGAGCACCAGATTCTCGTGGTACTCTTTCCTACACCACTGTTAATCACTTTGGGTTGTTGTAAGATTTAAACTAATTTCCAGGAATTGTGATGGGCTGGATTGAGGAATAAATCAGTGGGTAGTTATCAGAGGGTACCTAAGGCTGTGGTCTGGGATGGTGGTGTAATTGTTATGACTGAAAGTATATATTCATGTAGTAATCCCTAATCCTCTTCTTGCTAATTTATTCAGCCTGTTACCACTATGATTTTTAGTATGTAATCATGCAAATTCATGTTAAATGTCCCATCTAAGGATTTGCTAATGCTAGCTCTTATCGGTTGGTTGTGCCTGGTAGTACAGAAAGTATTGGTCAGGGACATTTGGCCTCAAAAGAAAAATCACAGAAGAAAACTTGAAGTAATATGTCTTACTCAAGGTTGTATGCTTTGTAGGTGATGCTTATCTTCAGGTGTGTCACTCCTATATGCAGTATTTTATGTTGTATTTTTAGGATGGTCAAGCTTCTTCCCAAGACTGTTTAGGGAAATGAACATTAGGGACTTCTCAAACCTGGGTTTACCTCATCTTTACTCATGTCCCTTTGGCCAAAGCATGTTAAATGGCAAATTGCAAGTTATTGCATTTGTGTGTGATGGGTACAGTGAAATGTGCAATTTGACAACCATTGTTGAAATATTATAAGAAAAGAAATATATTCTGCATACATTTTTTTCTCTACCTTTGGGGAAAACTACTGAGATACATCATACATGCTTTCCCTGGTGTTTAAATATGTAAATGAATGAGGTAGAACACAAATTCCAATGGATTCCTAGGATACCTTTGCATTAAAAAAAGCAGTTCCTACATACCGAAGTACATTCAGTAATAAATACTTTTTGTGGAAATGTGATATGTTTTTGCTTTCAAGTATTCAATAATATTTGTGGGAACATTCATTTTTTCCAATTTAATGTGTACATAAATATAGAAATTAGTTGGTTTAATAATATCTATCTACTGGGAAATGGACTGGATTTGTGTTTCTTGGAGACTTTAATGTTCTGCCTGAGACATTAAAGATTCTTCTAAGACAGCTTTATGGTTTTGCAGCCCATGTATCATGTTTGTAGGAGAAAATTCTGGACCGAAAATCTCACAGATTCATTTCTGAATACGTCATTTGCCTTATATCCCAGCCGTGCTTCTAGAGTCTTCTCTTCATTGTCAGCAGCAAGACAGAATGAATGGATCTCTGGTGAGTTTTCTTTTATTTCTCATTTGTTTTCCAATCCATTATATGAACCTAAAGATGTCCAAGAATTACAACCAATATCAACCACACAGATTCAGCCTCAGGAACATATTCATAAATCAGATAAAGATGGCTTGTAGATTTAGGAGATAAAGATTATTGTAGGTTTAGCAGATTAAATGGTTATATTCTTTCTAAGTTGAATTCAGATTGCCTTCAGAATGTCCAGGTTTCATCTTGTCATAACATGTAGTCATACCTGTTATGTGATGTAGTGACTCCGAGCAGGTTACGTGTCATGGAAGGTGAAGGGTAGATTGCAACCAGGTCTCATCCTCATGAGTAACATTAAACTATCTCAATGAAATTTTGTTGGAATTGCTGAAATAGTATGGTCATTCGCACCTTCGTGTGTTCTTAAGGAATGATTAACCTATATGTACTTAAATTACTCTCCCTATATAATTCTTGGACTACTTCATGGTCTTGGTCTTACTTGAAGCTGAGGCTATATTTGTTGCTAAACTTTATGGTCGTTTTAGAATATTTTGTTGGTTTTCTAAAGTATCCTCACAAGATTTTCCTCTGTAATCTCTCTCTACTTTTGGTTTTCTACTCACTTGTGTTGGTTATTTTTCTCTTTCTCTCTGTTTGTATCTATCTTTGAATCATTTTTTCTTACTTTTCTCATTCTGTCTTTCCTCCATATGTCTCTCAGTTTTTTCTTTTCTTCAATGATCTATCTGGGAACTAGTTTTTCTTAGTGATTAGTTTTAGGTTGCTGACATGGCTCTTAGGATTGACATTTTTCTTACCCATAGTATAGGAAAATTGTTGCCTAGAGAGTTCTACAGGATTCCAGAAACAAAGAAAATTAGAGAAACACAAAAACATAAACAGATAGACTTAGGGGAAACCAGGGTGAAGCCTCTCTGGCACTTGGTCTGTGGTTGCCAGCAAGCAAGCATAGTTCCTTGAGTTCACACAGGGAAGATTACCATTTATAACATGTAAAATTGAAGTATCTATATTAATATTACAATCTGAGCCACAATAGGTTGTGAGGAAAACATGTTTCCTTATTCTCCTGAGACAGAAGACTGGCGCCCAGAGAAAATGCAGACATGAAGTTCACCTTACCTAGCCTTCAAGGTGAACAGCAGCTCAGTTTCAGATGCTATCTTTCCAACAGTAAGGAAAAGGCCTGCACTCCAGTCTCTTAACCATCTCCAGAATTCTCTTTTAAGCCTTCTGCAGCCAGCTCTCAGTTCTCTCAGTGCTGTCAGGCTGGAATTCCAACCTCTCAAACTTTTTTCCCCTTCAGCTCAACTTCAGAGTTCCATATAGAAAAGTACATCCTTCCTCCAACTGATAAACTACAAGAAAATTTGATTTCACCTGATTCTGTTATCTTTGGTCTAACTTCATTTGTCGTGGTATTCAGTTTTGTTTTTCCATACCACTACTTTTAAATATTTTCATTCACTGCCAGTATAAGATAGGTAGTTTTGATAAAAAAAATAATACAGTGATGAGGTTTTCTCCATTAGAAATATCATTTGTTGCAAAATCTCACAGGGGTTTGCTCAGGAAGTGATTTTGATCTCTGAAGAATTTCACTATTAACTAACAAAAGTAGAAATATATCTTTAGGGATCTACTGGAGAAATGACTCAGGAATATTTAACACATTTGAGCATTTGGTCATATTTATCATTTTTGTCATCTTGAGTGTTCCTTGAGTCTCTATCAATTTGCCTCCACCTTCCATGAAGGCCTATTAAAATGAAAATCTTCTCAAGGAATATTTTATTCCCCTCCCACCTATATTATGTATTGTAGAATCTAGAGAAATTTACAAAATTTCATGGTAGCAGTTCTTTTTAACATAGGAAGGATATATCAGGGTATCTATGACCACATTTCAATATTTAGTATTTAAACCAAGCATGGTTAACGTAGGATATTTTTATGTGGGAACTAAATCAAATCTTATAAGGGCCCAATAAATCATTAGCTACTTTCTCGAGTACTGTTACTGTTTTTTAATATTCATGTGGACACTGCTTCTCTTTGATCTAGTAATGTTCTATGTTCTGTATACCATGTGATATCCTGAATGTGTTCTGCTTGCTTATGAGAGTACTTGCTAATAGAAGGTCTAAATAGGATTTATGATGAAGCAGTAAATGTAAATGCTGAGAAAATATTTGTTTAATTCATTGTTATGCTTCTATGAACTAAAATTTTATCAAAAATAATAATATAATTTTTTAGACACCACCTTAGACTTTATGTCATTATGCCAGATTATTGTCTCCTTAGAATTTTTATCTTGTCTCTATTGTTAGCAGCATAAATGTGTTTGCATGCGTTAGGGAATTTGTAACATTTTATTGGTCTTGGGGCTTGAATTCTAGGCCTGGTTATTGTCCCTCAGGTCTTCAGGTCAAAGTGAGTGCTCTACCACTTGAGTCACAGTGCTACTTTCAGTTTTCTGGTGGTTTATTGGAGATAAGTGTCTCATGGACTTTCCTGCCTGGGCTGGCCATGAACCTTGATCCTCAGACCTCAGCCTCCTGAATAGCTAGGATTACAGGCATAAGCCACCAGTGCCCTGCACATCTGTGTATTTTAATGGCTAGGCTTATGTATTGTCAAATATTTCTAATTTGCTATTTAATTTTCCCAGTGAAAAGATCACATAGCCAGCTGCAAACCTTTTATGTAAGACAAAAGCATACCTGCAGCATAATGAAATTCCAGATTGGAATTCTCATGACACAGGTCTAATTTCCTGATGGAAATGTGCCATTACAGAAGCTGATGTCATTTGATGATGTGGCTGTGAACTTCACCAGGAAGGAGTGGCAGGATCTGGATCCTGGTCAGAGGGCCCTTCATAGAGAAGTGATGCTGGAGACCTATAGCAACCTAATGTCCTTGGGTGAGCAAAGGTCACTTTTATTTGGAAGATCAAGTGCTTTTATTTTAGTAGACATTTGACTATGTTATTTATGTATAAGATTCCAGTCCATTCCCTTGTAAAAAAAAAACTGCTAGTATAAAAGCCAGCCAAATTCAGGTCTGGGAGCTTGATGTTGTTTGCCTTTCACACTACTGCTTGAGCCACAACTCTATTTTGGCTTTTGTTTTGGGGTATATTCTGAATTTCCATGCCCAGGTTGGTTTCAAGCCTGCCTCTTCTGATCTTGCCTCCTAAATGTAGGGTTAGAAATGTAAGCCTTTTGACCATTACATTTTGTTTAAAAAAAAAGATTCCAGTCCATGGGAAGTGTCATTTCTTCCTAAGGGAAACTTCAACTTCATTACATATAACTCAAGAGCTAATTTTATTCTCAGTCTTTAAGATTTCTAATCATTAGTTGGACAAAAGTTCTAAACTATGATCCACTAATAGGAGACTGACTTTCCAGACTTGGGGTGATTATTATAGGTGGATCTACACTCTAGATAGAATATACATTACTACTGTCAGTATGATCTGGAAATCAGTAGGTGAAAGTGTGAAAGTGTGTATTTGTAAGCCAAACCTGACATAGGTTGCATTGCTTCAAGCTTGGAATCCTAGATACTCTGTAGGCTGAAATCTGAGGATTTTGGTTTAAAGCCAGCAACTGTAGAAAAATGAACATGAGACTCTTATCTCCAATTAACCATTCAAAAACTAGAAATGTAGCCAAGACACAAACTAGTAGAATGCTAGATTTGAGCAAAAGAGCTGAGTCCAAGCCACACATTGGGAAAATAAACCCAAAATAAACCCCAAACACCATGGAGCTGTTAAGAATTGAGGAACCATGGACTGGGAAGGTGGCTCAGTGGTAGAGCCCGTGCCTTGCATGCTTGCAGCCCTGTGTTCGATTCCTCAGCACCAAAAGAGCAGAAAAAAAAGACAGAATTGGCATTGTGGCTCAAGTGGTAGAGTGCTAGCCTTGAGCTTAGGAGGTGTGATACAGCTCCCAGGCTCATAGTTCAGGCCCCAAAACCGATCCCATCCCCCCAAAAAATAAAACAATTGAGAAGCCAGATTTAGGAGCAACCCAATGAACAGGATGTCTGCAACATTACATTAATGATGACCCAGCAAGAGCAATAGTTCTACTCTATTTCTTACTCACAGGGCACTGTGTTCCTAAACCTATATTGATTGTGAAGCTGGAGCAAGGTGCAGAACCATGGATGAGAGAAGACTCAGAAGAGAATTTCACAGGTGAGTTAAAGCATCTTGAATAGTGATGTTGGGTCCAGAGCCCAGTGGGTCTGTTTATCTTGAGATGTACAGAGCAATAGTATTCCTAATACCCTGTGTCATGTATGGAAGAGAACTAGGTGATCCTTTGTCTCAAGGAATTGTCAATCCAGAATTCTCATGGAGAGAAACTGAATTTGATGTTCCAGTGTAGTTAATGTTAGCACTTCAATTTGGCTGTAGAGAAGTCATTCATAAAGAGAAAAAGACAATAAGAAATGTAGTAAGGAGATCTCATTTTAAACTAGTATTTTGCAGGTAGGAGGAAAATAGGATCAGGACAATTTCTTATCAGTGGTGCTGGGCATAGAGGGAGATTCAGAATGGAAGCATTAAGAGTATGGAGATGAATAATTTGAGTAAATATTTCCTTGAGAAAACTATAAAAATCTGAAATACAGAAAAACATTATTTTCCATTGTAAAATGTCAATACTACTTTCTTAATTATTACATTGCAGAGAAATATATATATTCTGCATAAAACAATGCTTTGATATTTGAAAATATTGTAACAGAATGTGAGGAAATATCTTCACATTAAGGAATTTATGGATCTCATTTGTGTTTTTGTTTATTTTTCTATTATTCATTTTAGATGTCCCAGAAATGGAGGATGTGATTAGCACCTGCCAGGAACATCACAATAAATATCTCTCTGAAGTAGCAATCATGAATAGTAAACCAGGGGAGGAAAAAGTGAGACTTATAAGAAGTTTTCATTTGAGCTCCATACAGAAGTCAGAACTGATTAAGAATAATGGGAACTCCTTAGGGATGAGGATAGAAAAGGTCACTGGCTGTCAGAGCATGGGTATTTTCAGTGAACCTGGTAAGATGTGTGCTGCATATAGTCCTCATGTGTCTTCTGTAGTTGATGAATGTAAACAGTGTGAAAAGTCTTTCACTGAGAAGAAACACCCTGTTTTCCCTCAGAGAAAACACACAGGAGAGAAACCTTATGAATGTAACATGTGTCAAAAGTCTTTCAACGAGAAATCAAAGCTTACTGTCCACCAGAGAACACACACCAAAGAGAAACCTTTTCAATGTGACATTTGTGAAAAATCTTTCATATGCAAGGCATATATTACTAGACACCGGAGAACACACACAGGAGAGAAACCTTATGAATGTAACAAGTGTGGAAAATCTTTCACCGAGAAATCAACGCTTACTGTCCACCAGAGAATACATACTAGAGAGAAACCTTATGAATGTAACGTTTGTGGAAAGTCTTTCATCCAGAAATCAAAGCTTACTATTCACCAGAGAACACACACAAAAGAGAAACCTTTTGAATGTAACATTTGTGGAAAATCTTTCTCCTGGAAGGCATATCTTACTAGACACCAGAGAATACACACAGGAGAGAAACCTTATGAATGTAACATGTGTGGAAAGTCTTTCTTCTGGAAGGCATATCTTACTAGACACCAGAGAACACACACAGGAGAGAAACCTTATGAATGTAACATGTGTGGAAAGTCTTTCACCTGGAAGACATACCTTACTGTCCACCAGAGAACACACACAAAAGAGAAACCTTTTGAATGTAACATGTGTGGAAAGTCTTTCACCTGGAAGAAATACCTTACTGTCCACCAGAGAACACACACAAAAGAGAAACCTTTTGAATGTAACATGTGTGGAAAGTCTTTTTCCTGGAAGGCATATCTTAATCTGCACCAGAGAACACACACAGGAGAGAAACCTTATGAATGTAAGATGTGTGGAAAATCTTTCACCAAGAAATCAAATCTTAATCTCCATCAGAGAACACATACTAGAGAGAAACCTTTTGAATGTAACATTTGTGGTAAGTCTTTCTCCTGCCAGGCATATCTTACTCTCCACCAGAGAACACACACAGGAGAGAAACCTTATGAATGTAACAAGTGTGAAAAGTCGTTCACCACGAAATCGATGCTTACTCGCCACCAGAGAACACACACAAAAGAGAAACCTTTTGAATGTAACATTTGTGGAAAGTCTTTCTCCTGCAAGGAATATCTTACTCTGCACCAGAGAACACACACAGGAGAGAAACCTTATGAATGTAAGATGTGTGGAAAATCTTTCACCAAGAAATCAACTCTTAATCTCCATCAGAGAACACATACTAGAGAGAAAACTTATGAATGTAACTTGTGTCGAAAGTCTTTCACCCATAAAGGAAACCTTACTATGCACCAGAAAACACACACATTAGAGAGACCTTATGAATGTAACGTGTGGAAAGTCCTTCTCTTGGTAGTCAAGCATCAATGTCCATCAGATAATACACACAGGAAAGAAACCTTATGAATGTAACATGTGTGGAATGACTTTTACCTTGAAGTCAAACCTCACTGTCGATCAGAAAACACACAGGAAACAAAACTTATGAATGTCATATTTGCGGAAAGATTTTCAGCCAGAAGCTACAACTTACTATCCACCAGAGAGCACACACAGGAGAGAAATTTTATGAATGTTACCTATGTGGAAAATCTTTCATGCAGAATATACACCTTTCTGTCCATTAGAAAAAAACCAACCAGAGAGAAATGTTATGTATGTAGCAAGCATGGAAATTCTTTCACCTGGAAGGCACAAATTAACATCCATCACAGAGACAAGGAGAGAAACCTTATGAATGTGACCAATGTGGAAAGACAGCTTAACACACATAAGTTGATTCACACAAATGAAAAAACTTAGGATTGTACCAAATGGGGAAAGTCTTTTATCTATAAGAAAATTGAAATTGCAATAAAGGACCAATACAGGATAGAGACCTTATGATATAGCAGATGTGGAGTCCTCGAACTACAAGACACGGCTAAGATTTCATTACAGAACACACAAAACACACACACACACACACACCCTCACACACAAAGAGGAGAAAAATCATATGTAGAAAAAATGGAAAGGTTTTCCAGAAAAAGTCATAACAGTAGTAAAGTCTTTCTTGGAGGGGTAACAATGCTCGATAGAAAATATATTAATGACCTAACTCATATAATGGTATGACGAATCTATGCAGTATCTTTACAATAAGATATATATTTAAAAATATGATGGATTAATAAAGACTAGAATCTCTGCATTGTTTGTTTTTTTATGGGGGGGAGGCTCCGGTCGTGGGGCCTGAACTCTGGGCCTGGGCGCTGTCCCTCAGCTCTTCAGCTCAAGGCTAGCGCTCTACCACTTGAGCCAGAGCACCACTTGTGGCTTTTTTTCTTTTTTCTTATGTGGTGCTGAGGAATTGAACCTAGGGCCTTGAGCATGCAAGGCAAGCGCTCTACCACTGAGCTACCTTCGCAGCCCTGCATTTTGTCTTGGGGGAGAACCCCAAAGTGTCTTCAGTGCTTGCACTTTTCTTTAATTAATCACTGGTGATGAAAAACTTGTGATTGATTCACTCTTAGCCCATTTAGTTGTTCTGCTGAGTGAGCTATAATAAAACACCAGTGTGGACGATGTGTCACACCTGTGTTATCTCATAGAGGGTCAAAGTAGATATGACATTAGGGGAAATAATCAAGCACACAAAAATATTGATCAATCTCACAAAAATTGAAGTTAAGAAAGAAATAAAACCATCTGCCACTTGAGCTACAGCATCACTTCTAGACCCTGAGAGGAAGGAAGGAAGGAGTAGGGAAGTGAGAGTTGGAAAGAGTAAGGGAAGGAATGAGGAAGAAGGAAGAAATAAACTATTCAAAAGAAGAATGTTTAATTTTTGGTGAATGTGAGAATTATTGTTTCAGAGGTGGAGCTCAAGAAATATGGCTTTTACAAAAAGCAAATTTTTGAATGTTTACAAAACGATAAAGAGGATGTAACTTTATAAATTGATTTAATAATACAGTAATATTAAGGAGGTCAGGTGTGGCTGGTGCCCTTTGGCCACCTGGTGGATGGTGGGGTCTGGCATCTTGTTTTCATGCAGGGGGAAGGAAATGCCCCATCCATCACTTACCTCCCAACTGATGGGTGTGGCTGGATCCCTGCAAGCAGGCATGGGCATTTGGCTGATGTTACTCAATCTGATAGTCCAGTGCCTGGACTGGGAATTTCCTGTAGACCTGCCTCCTGCTTAGGCCCTATTTAGACTGGACCAGCAGTGGCACCAGATGCCATGCCACATGCCTCTTTGATCATGTCCTGTGTGCTTTCTCCTGGCTTGCCTCTGGTCATCCAGTGTCTCAATTCATCACTTTCTTGGTGCTGATTGGTTTCTCGGTGCTGTTTTTATTCTCTCCCCCCCCTTCTGTCCTATTTCCAAGTTGTCTAAATGTATTTGTGGACTGCATGTCTTTGTTAGAACAGGCTGCTTGCAGACTGCTAGCTGTGAAATAGACTCCAGTATTCCATCTACCATAATGTGGCTTCGAACAAATATAGTGTCTTCTTTTACAGAAACAGAAAGGTTGACCTAAATTTAGAATTTCTAAAGCCAAGATAGATGCCACTGTATAGTTATGTAATTAAAGATATCCTTGAGGGCATTTAGAAACAATTTCTGTTACATCAGAAAGAGCTTAATTAATAAACCAAGACCAAGACTCCAGATCCTATATAAGCCAGTCATTCTAGATATGTGTAGAGCTGTTTGGTTACATGAAGAGCAATACTTTCACACATTCATGAAGGAACGTTATTGTGCCAATATGAGGTTTTGAACTCAGGAACTGAGTTGAAGCCAACCAGAGCTGGCTTCAAAGGAGATTCTCTCATCTTGGCCTCCATAAAAGCTAGGAATCAAAGCATGAGCCCTGTGGGCTGTTCTGAAGAAATCTCTCTCTGGGAACATGAGGTTTCCTTCAGTGCTTCAGCTCAGGCTTCCTGTGGCTTCAACAATTTCAGTATTTATTTCAATTGTTCAAAAATAATAACTCTTCTTTACAGTATTTTCACAGTAAAAAAAGTAATCCTTGCCAGGCACAGGTGCCTCACTCCTGTAATCCTAGCTAGTCAGGAGGCTGAGATCTGAAGATCGCGGTTCAAAGCCAGCCTGAGCAGGACCCACGACTGACAAAAAAAAAAAAAAAAGGAATCCTTAAATCCTGCCTATGATTCCATTTACAAGATAAGGACAGTGGACTCCACATTGCAAGATTTAGCTAGTTGCTCACTTAACCTCTTCCATCACACTGTTCACCCTTCTACTTTTTTGGGGTGGGGGGTCTGGTCTTGTGGCCTGAACTCTGCGCCTAGGTGCTGTCCCTCAGCTCTTCAGCTCAAGGCTTGCACTCTACCACTTGAGCCACAGTGCCACTTCCAGGTTTTTTTTTTTTTTGCTTATGTGGTCCTGGGGAATTGAACCCAGGAACTCATGCATGCATGGCAAGTGCTCTGACACTGAACCACCTTCCTAGGCAAACCCTTCTGCTTATCTACAGAGGCCTAGTAAAAAAAATGGGATTGGGAGGCACCTGTGCCCTTGGCCTTCCTATTTGTACTACACACACACACACACACACACACACTCACACACACACACAAACACACACTCTATCCATTTGGGAATCGCTCATTCTCCCATGTTTACAAACTGTATGCTTTCTGAGAAGGGATGGTTCACAGACTGGAGTCCTACCTAGGCCTGTTATATACCTCAAGTTATGAACCAAAATACCACATTCATTAAAAGTATGCCTGATGATAACATATTTTATTAATGTTTTGTATTATTTTTGTTATTATCATTTGGCCAACACTTTGCTTGAATTCAGAATTAAAGGGAGTTAATGTTCACTGAATTGGTCAAGTACCCTTCCACTTTTAATTTCAGACCAGCAATTAAAAATGAGCAATTACACTCCCTCATGTGTGGAATCCTAACTACTCAGGAAGCTGAAATTAGATAGTTTTGTAGGCCATCCCATGCAAAAGCTCCATGAAAATGGTATCTTAGCCATAAAAGCATGGCTCTTGCTATATGTGCCTATCTTTTTGCTACTTGTGATATGTAATTATAAAATTAGTGTATTGAAAGGTCCAGGCAGAGAAGCAAGACCCTAAGGTGAAAAATCAGTGATACAAAAGGGCATCTTGTATAGAAGGTAAAGGAAGCCTCACAAATTTTTGCCCCTGAATTCAACCTGAGGACCAATAATGAGGTACGTGTAACCAATACATTCTTCTAAATATTTAGTGGAAGAATTTGGGTGTGGTTTACCCAATGATAGGTAAACAGACCTTTACCTAGTGATTTCAAAAGGGCCTTTGTATATGGCTATATGATGTTATGAATTATATATCCTGTTATGTGGACACCATAAGTCCTGTTTGGATCAAGTAATTAAGACCTCCTGATCTAACAGGGCACTGGTGCTTCACATCGGGATTCTTACTTGCTCAAGAGTATGAGGTTTAAAGATCACAATTGAAAGGCAAACTAGGTAGGAATAGCTGTAAAAGGGTTATGGCCAATTATGACCAAATTTCCCACAAGTAGTGCTGTGAATGAAGTTGATAGACTGTCAACACTTTTGTTCCTTTATTACCAAAGCTCAGGGACAGTACCCGGGCCATGAGTAGAAAGAACTCCAGGGCCAGGGAAGATATTTTGGAAAATGGGTTTTTGGCCCTCGTGCAGAAAAGTTACCATTCTTGTTTAAGCAGAAAGTCCTCGATAGGATACAGTCATTATCCTGAATTGAGGTTGATATTGAAATGTCTTATAAGCCAGGGTAATGATAGATTGTACGAATATTTTGGTTTCTTTTGTCGAGTGAATCCACATGCACATCCCTTTATGTTTCTGACTAGTTCATAAGTCCTTGTAGAGGTTCAAGATACTACGCAGGACAATGTGGTCCACATATGTAAAGTGCAGAATGAGACCTTCAAAGAGAGATCTCAACATATAAAATGTGGCCAAATATTTCAGTATACTTGAAACAGTATCATAAGAAAAGAAGTATCAATTAGAGATGATTTAAGGTCCCAGAATGCCAATATATTTGAACGAGAAGCCTGTGGTCTTGTGATGTGTGCACATAGATGTAGGAGAAAACCTCTATTCAATCTGAGCTGTTCAGACGTGTTTAAGCATTTTTGTTGTTTTTCCCTTTCTGATTGCACTTTATTTCAAGGCCACTCCCAGGGGTGAATGACAGGATATTTAGTTTCAGCTCATTCTAAAAGCTATGTCCTCAGAAGAGAAGTCAAGGACCATGACTTAGGGACATATTCACCCTAGACACAATCACTGAGTGGGTTAAGTTACATAAGTTTTCAGAATGTCAAGGGTCCTACCACACGGTTTATCCTATAGCCCTTTTCAAAATTAGGCCTTAGAAGGGTTCTGCCTTTGTATGAATATTTCAGCTCTAATTTGATTATTTTCAATAGCCATTCAGTGAATGTTACTGGATAAAGTATACAAATAAAGTCATATTTATTTTAGAGAAAATTCTGATATCATCAGCAGGGGCAGTTCATATGATTCAAAGTCAGGACCCTGAAGAGTCTGCTCTCCAGAGATCTAAGTATTTAACCAAGAACCTCCAATTCTCAATCAATCTTGATCCCAATGAGAGAACAAGATGTTGGATGAATCCTTGTTTCTTCCTCAGGGTAACCTGGAATGATGCACCTCAGAGTGACTGGAAGGGGAAAGAAGCTGGGATACTGAGCACAGTGGGTACTGAACAAGGCTATCATAGGATTTTGACTAGACCCTCAGGGACCACCCAAGGACACTTTTCATTACCTTGAGCACTTATATCTTTATGTTTATCCAGCTCTAGGTCATTTTTCTTCCCATAATTAGCTTAACATTAAGTGTACATTTTTTCTGTTCCCTCAATGAATTGAGTTCTTTTAAAATTCTCTTTCATTTTTCTGGATCACTTACACCTTTGTATGAAGTCCCTCTTATACAGGTCTCAGTACTTTGAGTAGATGACTACCTGGAGCATCCACAGCCAACCATCTTTGCCTTAGTTGTATATGGATCTGAGCAAAACCAGCCAAAACGTCATATGTGCATTCTAACTTAAATGTTTGTTACCAAAAGTTTGATGTGGAGACTTCATCTGATGTGGTGGAAGTTGGTTGGGCTCAAGGTCTATGCCAGAACTCAAAATGGAAGGTACAGGAAAGAAAAGTTTGGTAAGGAGCCAGCTGAGGAGAGGAGGGCAGTGCCAAAGTCTTCATGCAATAGGCAAAGCTGGCAAGCCCCTTGGGACAGGAGTGAGAAGCCCAGAGCAGGGTATGTGCTCCCCATCAGTCCACCACCAGCACAGCATGGCAGCTGCAGCATGGGCCAAGGTGTACACGTGTTTCCTGCAGGGCTGACTGTTGACACAGGGACCTGTCAGAGAAGTCATTGGCCTAATGTAATAGTCTTGTCATATGTAGATGATACAATTACTTGTGAACTAGAAGAATTAGTAGTAAAATATTGTAAGATGAACTAGTTAAAATTCTTCAGGATTTTGTGTGAATGTGTGTGCCCTAAGAAGAAAAGAAATTGAAAAGTAGTTCAGAGAGAACTTCAATGACAAGTCTGGGACTTGAGTGCACCGCAAAATAGATCCATTATTTTCATAACAAATAGGTGAAAAGGAAGGGTTTCCTTCACCTATTTTTACCAACTCTTACAAATCCCATTGTGTTCAAAATAATAAGAATAGAAATATATGTGTTGATGCTTAATGTTGTATAATAGCTAGTTTATAAATGACAGCAGAGGCCTACGGTCTCTTCTGTGTGCTGTCCCTGAACTCTCTGGACAGAAGGACAATACTATTGAAAGTGAACTTATGTCATTTGTAAGTTTGTCGTTTAAATTCCAGAGGAAGCACTGATTAATTTAAATTAGCAGACTTTTTGTTTTGCGGTCTTTAGGCTTGAACTCAGGGAACAGGTGGTGTCCTTGAGCTGCTTTTGCTCAAGGGTAGCACTCTACCACTTGAGCCACAGCACCACTTCTGGCTTTATCTGTGTATGAGAATCTGAGGAATAGAACCTATCTCCTCATTCATGCGATGCAAACACTGTACCACTTAGCTACCTTCCCTGTCCTATAAGCAGACTTTTTATGTTAAAAGACGAAAGAATAGGTTGCTATGTAGGATCCACTTTCTACCTGCAAGTCTGAAGGTTCAATCCCTCAAATTGAAAGGAAGAATGTAGAAAATGGAATGACAGGATGTATTCAGTTACAACTACAAAGAAAAATAGAACAAAGGCAATGAGCAAGTAATTAGGATTTTGTTGGGTTGTTTCTTTTTTCTTTCAATTGTTAGCTGTGGGGTTTGAACTCAGGGAGGGCCTGGCATATTCCCTATGCTTTTTACTAAAGGCTGGCATGCTACCACTTCCAGCCAGAATGTCACTTCTAGTTTTCTGGCATTTAATTGGTGATAAGTTACAATGAATTTTCTGCTGATGTGGTGCTGAGGAATGGAACCCAGTGCTTCATGTATGCAAGGCAAGCACTCTACCATTGAGCCACACTCCCAGCCTGCCTCCTTTCTTAAAACAGTGTGGTTGGGGCTGGCAATGTGTGTTAGTGATAAAGTACTTCCTAGCAGGCATGGAATTCTATGTTTGATATTTCAGTACCTAATAAACAACAAGAGCCCTCAAATACCCCTAGAAGCACTGGTGCTGTATCTCAAATGGTAGAGTGGTAGGCTTCAGCATAATGAAATTCAGGAATAGTTTTCAAGCCCTGAGTTTAGCCCCAGGAATGTCAAACAAGAACAACAAAAACAAGATGAAATGAGCAAATGAAAACAAAAATCTCAATGTCAGCAAGTTTCATTGATAAACACAACACATAAACACACACATAGACACACATACACAAATACACTTTTATCAAACCATATTCTTCTCCTTTACCATGTCTGCTCACCCTCCCTGCTCCAACTGTTACATACATCCAATGGAGAACTTACTCTGTGTTTCTCTTGTTTTTGCATTCTTAAAAAAATTTATTGTGTGGGGCTGGGAAGGTGGCTCAGTGGTAGAGCGCTTGCCTTGCATGCTCAAGGCCCTGGGTTCGATTCCTCAGCACCACATAAACAAAAAGAAAAAGCCGGAAGTGGTGCTGTGGCTCAAGTGGTAGAGTGCTAGCCTTGAGCTGAAGAGCTGAGGGACAGCACCCAGGCCCAGAGTTCAG
>NW_012267573.1:31118-54669 GCF_000151885.1 Dipodomys ordii | reverse complement strand
CATGTTAGTGTGGCCATAGTTTTAAACAAAACAACAAAAATCCTTCCAAAGTCTAACAAAACCTAGGAAAGATGTGACAATAATGTGAACTTGGTGCATTTCTCTCAGGTATGTAAAACTATCAAAGATGGGACAAAAAGTCCTAAAAAGAACTGAATATAGAATTACATAGAAATATGGTCCAGCAGTTCTACAATTGTACATAACTTAGAGAAAAACAAAGATTTCTATAAATACCATCAAATACTCTTGGACAAAGAAGTCCAAGAGTATTTACAGAGATTAATTGAACTACTTATAACACACTCAGTCCTGTACAGCAGTCAAAATTATGTTTGACCACACTTTTTCAGCAAATCCATTAAAACTTCATTAGGATAGTCTAATGTTATTTTTGTGGATGTGATGTCTGACAAGACTCTAGGCAACCTTTACCTTCCATGAGAAGTTACCTTCTAGGTGTCACTGAATCACAAAAAAGTGAGGCAACATTGTGCTTAAAGTAAAAAATGAGAAGCAAACTAAAGCAAATCTGCACTTAGAAGCCAAGATTTGATCATCTGCTAAATCTACAAGCCATCTTTAGCTTTTTTAGAAACATGTTCCTAAAGCTGAATCTGTTTTTTTTCTGTTTTTCAATCTTGGACACAGTTAGGTTCATAACATGGAATGTCAAACAGAGTGAGAAACAAAAGAATCTCATCAAAGATCCTTTCATTCTTTCTTGCTGTTGACAGTGAGTAAAGATTCTGGAACCATGGCTTGGAGAGAAGCCAAATGAGAGAGTCAGAAAAGAACCTGTGTGATTTTACCCTTGAAGTTTCTGGTCAGAACATGATACTTGGACTGGTAAAGCATAAAGCCTTCTTATGGGAGAAGAAACATTCCTGAATCATGTAGAGCATTAAAGTCTCCACTAAAGACAGATCCACAGAAGAGTGAAGTCTTATGTGTTACTAAACAATATTAACAGAAAAGAGTCTACAAATGTAGATCCATAAAATTAAAAAGAAACAACTTATATAGGTATGTGCTTTTGCTTATACTTGTTGGTTGATTACACAGGAAATTCTTTTATCCAGAATTCTGGTTTTTCTTATACTTACCCACAATGGTAATTGTTAATATAAAATGCATGAAATTTGCAGTGACATTCACAAAAAAGGAAATCTATTCTGTTTACTTCGGTAAGGTGTTTTTGATAGGAAAGACCATATGAATCCTTTAAAAGCAGTGTTTGCACATTAGTACTGGGTTTTTCTAATTCACAAGAATGTTTTCTCACTTTGAAAAACTTAAAGAGAATTTATTATAGGCTTAGTGTTCACATTCACAATACTTAAGATGAGGAGTGTTACAAATTTCAAGGTGGCATATTTTCTGTTTGTTTTGGGATTTGGACTGTCCTCATCCACATTAGCGACTGAATATATTGCCTTAAAAATTTTCAAGTTTTCTATTTCATATTATTTTTTTAGGATATAATCTGAATTTAAAAGAGGACATTGTAACTGGGCTCTCATGTCTAATGGCTGTAATCTTTGCTACTTAGAAGGCTGAGATCTGAGGAAAGTTAGTATTATCCCCACTTTTGCTCCTCAGCTCCACCCAGACCTGAGCTCTTCCCAGACCTAGAGTTCCCTCCATACTGCTGACCAGTCCCTCTCTCTACCCACACCTACCTGAGCATGTACCTACCTAACTTCCTGCTCCCCAGCTCCTGTGGCTACCTGAAGAAAGACAGATGCATGTGCTCTGTCTCCTGGGAAATATGATCCTTCTAGTAAACTTTATAATAATCTTTCTCCTGTGCCTGCTTGTGGTCCCCTGGGATACACATGAAGGATCCCTGCAAGGATCACAAAATAAATCCATGGGTAAAAGAATGTCTGAGACACTTATCTCCAATAAAGAAGCCAAAGTAGCTAGATGTTGAGATGTGGCTTATGTGGTACAACATTATCATTGAACCAAATAATTTCATGATCATTTTCCAGACCTTGAGTTCAAGAAGCAGGACAAGCACACACATATCTAGGACATTGTATTTTATTCAAATTCTATTTTATCAACTGATTAGGAACACATAATCATGAAGTCTCTCAGTTTTTTTGTGGTCGGACATGGGGCCTGAACTCTGAGCCTGGGGAACTGTTCCTCAGTTCCTAAACTCAAAGCTAGCACTCTACCACTTGAGCCACAGTGCACTGCAAGCTTTTTCTACTTATGTGGTTCTGAGGAATCAAACCTGGGACTTATTCACGCAGGCAAGCACTCTACCACTGTATCACTTGCCCCGACAGTCTCTCTTATTTTAAGTGATGGAGAATAGGCTAATTATATTAGTGGAGAAATTGTAGTGTGTCAGAACAGACACATAAAGTGGACTATATCTGTGCCAGCAACATTTTGAAAGTTTCAAAAGCCATAGGAAGTGCAGAGGGTCAAAAGGGGATGAATATGTTTATATAAGACATTTTCAAGGAATGTTTAAGATTCATTGGCTTCAATTCACAAAAAGCAAGTTTATAAAGTCACATGGGTGAGTACCAGAATCTCTAGGTTCAGGAGTATAAGTGCACAACTCCTGAGTCTCCTTGTCTAGAGGACCAGAGGTTTGTGAGCCAGTTTCTGGTACCCGGAGGAACAAATGCTAATGGCAGCACAAACCTATGAGCCCATAAAATATCATCAAACCCAGACTGGGGAAAGACTCTCCCTAGGATCCTCAGATGGCTTCAAGTTATACCTACCAAGAAGACAAGCTGGGCTTCCACCTATTGACTCTGACTATGGAATGCAAAGCTGTACTTAAGAGCACTTCCAGCAGCAAGACAAAAGGAAAGAAACCCGAATTTGCAAACTGAAAACACCAACCTTGAGCAAGGAGGCATTGGCCTCTTTTCTCCCCTTTCCCTCAAACACACTTTCAAATGATCTGTGTCCTGATAGAAACTACAATTCACATAATGGGATGCATTCACCTAGAGGAAGTGGGCCTGCTACTGGGTTTTCACTGGTGCCAGACACTTGGTGCTAAGTGTGCATGGATGCATGGGGAACTTTCTCTCCTATCTACCGGAACTAAGGTGAGTTTCTCCTTGAAAAATCAGTTTACCTCCTGAAACTTTGTGAGATCAACTAAAACAAAGAAATGTATTAGGAGCATTAGATAATTTGGCCTTTTAATTCTTAGTTCTATTAATGTAATTGGAGTTATGAGACCCCATGGTTTTGTTTTTATTATTGTTAAAAATGTGTGATCTGGTACATATAAATTATGTCCCTTTTGCCTTAAAATTTTGAATATCTCCCCTCTCACATTAAAAATGTATTTGTTCCTGTGGGCCAACTCAAGCAGGAAAGTTCATGAGATTTCTCTCCATTAAACCACCAGAAAAATGGAAGTGGCCTTGTTGCTCAATTGGTGTAGAGCTCACCTTGATCTGAAGAGATCAGGGATAGTGCTCAGGCCCAGAGTTCAAGTCACACAATCAGGTATTTACAGACATTTAACCGATTGATTCTGGGATCATTTCTCCCTGCTCTAATACACACACACACACATATATATATATACTGAAGTAAGGTAGCAGGATTTTAAGGTAGACATACTTTATAATCTTTGAATTAAATTGATTTGTCAAACTCTCCTCATTACTTTCCCAGAAACTCCCAAATTCCATCTATGAAATTTCAAGGAGTTTTTGGTTATTTGTATCTGAAGTTTTCCTTTCCTTGAAAAGTTTTTCCCCTCAATTGTTGTTGGTCCTGTGGCTTGAACTCAGAACATGGGCACTGTCTTTGAACATTTGCTGTGCTCTACTTGCCTTTCTTTTATTAATTGTTTCAGGGAACTAGTGAAAAGTTTCCTCCCAGGGTTTCTTAGAAAATGCTACTCCTTCCCAAGACTTCAAAAAATGGCTGTCTAGGAAGATTAGGTTGAATGTGGGTGGAGGTAGAGTTTAGGGTAGGTCTATGTTCATGTGAAGCTTGATTACTTGCTCCAAACCAGTCTGTTTTTACTTTTCTGTTTTGCATACCCTGTTTTGTTTTGATTTTCTACCTCTTCTCTGATCCTAGAAGTTTCTGGCAGCAACTGTAGGCTACATATCTAGGGGTCCTCAGAGTTGTTTTCCCAGACTGTATGTATTGCACTGTGGAATAAACCTTTTGCCTCTCTCCCTCATATCAAACATCCTAAGCTGTCTCTTAAGGGTTTATTGTGATTGTTGATGATCCTTTCCCCACATCAATGCTGGGAAGGATTGTGTAGAAAATATTCATGCCTGATATTCAGTCCTCCATTGCATAGGTTCTCCATGCCTCTTTTAGTGGAACGGAGCTATTCCTCATGAAAATGGAGATCATGAGGTACATTTGGATGTATAGATGGAAACATTGGAGCACCTATAAAATATGAAGCAAAAAGAATTTTTTCTTTCTGTAAAAGTTAAAAGTAAGTTCCTGAGAGGCAAGAGATAAGGTTCAGGTAAAAATGGGTGCTTCCTAGACTAGCTGTGTCCCATAGTTTTCATTGTTCAAGGTTACATTTTTCAAACATTCATTTCTAAGTATTAGGTTTATTGTCCTAGTATAAATAGAATTTACTTCCTACATTATTTTTGAATTGTTCATTGCTCACAGACTTGTCTGACTATTTCTTATACAAATATTATATCCTCTTATTGCATTGATCTCAATTATTGAGTGTTGTAGATCCTGAGGTAGAAGGTACAAGTATGGTACGGTATTCAGGGATAGATTATGGCTCTGACTTCCTCTGGAGATAATGGTGAACCAATGGAAAATATATGGAGCTTATGCATAGGAATTGTAGAATTCCTTTGGCAGGAGATGTGCTATACCCCACTTGGGTTCCACTATTCTTAGAGATTCCTTTGTTGGTGATGATCCACCACCATGGAGGACCTGTGGACTTCACTTCTTGTCTGGTGTTCTGGTGTTAGGAGCCTCCCAATATTCACCGCAGGACTGGTCTCAGAGGAGTGACGTGATCAGTGGTAACTTACTGGACCTCATGTTTGTCAGCCTGTGTGGACAAGCTCACCCTGACATTGTAGACTGGATGCTGCCTTGAGGCCTATTTGCATGAATGCCTGTCTCCATTCCATACCTCTGCTTCAGAGACTTGTTTTGTTTCATGATTTTTTGATCACTTACAGTGTTATGAACTTGTACAGGTTGGTAGTGGAGCTGCATATTGTTTTCAAAGGTGGAGTGGTGTTTCATGCCTCTTGCAGGAACAATTGTATTTTCACTAACTTTATAAATCCTCTGGGATTACTATTCAATTACCTTAACTTATGGTGCCTGTTTAGTTCATAGAACAATAATGGTAGATTAAGTTTGGGTCTCTGTTTGCTATTGAGCTTTAGAAGGCTCTTATCCATTGCTGCCAATTTTTGGGAATATTGGTTGCCAACATTATTGTACCCCAACTCTTCTTGCTAGTGCTACTGCTTCTGCTGTGAACCTTATGCAAACCATATATACAGCACAACATGTTAATTCTTTAGCTTGATAAATTTCTGGTGACCTGGGATGCAGGTGGAGTAGATAAAAAAATTATGATAAGTTTTATGATTTGGAAACAGCAGTGATGTATGTTGATAATCAGGTGGACCTGCTAAAGATGTGATTAAAAATGATGTGTCATACTAATGGTCAGTACATCTGTGTTATCTTTCTTAAATATGATGGAAATATGACTTGGACCACTATCCAGTGACATATTTGAGGAATCTGGTCCTTTGATAATTTAAGCTTAGACATTATGCAGCTTCAGGGTCAGATATCTGATATTGGTCACTCCACCCTCTAGGTAGCACACCCCCAGAATTAGCTGCATCACTTCTCCATTACCTGCAGGGATTCAACCTGGATAATAACACACCTTTTGCTATTTCTTAGGCATTTTGCTCTTTCTTCTTTTCCTATGCCTTTTTCTTCCATTCTTCCTGAGATATATGATCTGCTGCTTTTTCTAGGTTCAGGCTGATAGACACTTGCTCAATTTACAAAATGATAAAGGAGAGACATTGGAGACCCAGAGGTGCTAGCAGCTGGCAAGGTGTGAGCAAACCCTCCACAACCACTGCCCTATTCATAGGAGGGAGTTTTCTTATTACTTGTGGCCCTGCAGGCTTACCTGTAGAAATTTGGTGGACAAAGGTTGAATTAGAATGAGAAAGGATGCATATGATCTGCACTTGCTGGCACATTGAGTCTTACAACGATGTGATGTAAGCATTGTGCAGATAGAGAAAATGTCTATAGCTAAGGTCATTGCTGGAATAAAGAGAGATTCATCATTGGCCTTGTCTCTGTCTATTCCATTATCATCCCCTTGTTCTTCTGGAGCACTGCTGGTGTTGTGGCTGGCCCCAGCAGTGGTAGTATGCTTACCTAGCATGCATGAAGCCCTGGGTTCAAGTCCTCAGTACCACATACAGAGAAAAAGTAGAATGTGGAAATGTGGCTCAGGTAGTAGGGTGCTAGTCTTGAGCAAAAGAATTTCAGTGACAGTGTCCATGCACTGAGCTCAAGCCCAGGGTTGGGACATAAAACACAAGAAATGCAAGCTGGGTGCTGGTGCCCCATGTCTGTAATCCTCACTTTTCAATATGCTGAAACTGTGGATCCCAGTTCAACTTCAGACTGGCCAACAACATGTGTGAGACACTTATCTCCAGTGACCACTAAAAATCCAGAAGTGTGTTGTGGCTCACATAGTAGAGCACTTGAGCTCAGTGATGGTTCCCAGGCTCAGAGTAAAAGTGCCATGACCCAACAACAAACAAAAAAAGGGATAAAAGTATAAATAAATGCATCACAAATATAGGCTTGAAAAATGAAGACTACACTTCACAGGTAGTCTTGGAAGCACTCCAGTGTTTCCTGATCCTTTTCTCCTTAGCTCTTAGGAATTTACTTTTACAGAATGAAATTAGGTTTTCTTTATATTATTATAGGTGCTTTTAAGTTGAAGTCTACACATCCAAATATGCCCTTTGATTCCCATTTTTCATGAGGAATAGTTCAGCTACACAAAACGGACATGCAAAACTCATACACTGGAGAAATAAAATCAGATAGGAAAGTTTCCAATCCAATCCATCCCAATTATGTTGTATGTAAAGGATCACCAAAAATCACAAGAAACCTTAGGAGACAAGTGTAGGATCTCTGATTATGAGAGAGAGAGAGAGAGACTTGCAGACTCTGGGGTGCCTGCAGGAGCAGGCAAAATTTGAGCAAAGGCTTCAGGGCCATTGACTCCCTCCCTCAGGACTGCAAGTTCTTGCCCTTTATGGTTTGAGGAAGTGTGTGTTCTAGTTGATTGGCCTCGGGCTTTAAGTGAAGGGAGGATTTGGTGGAAAACAGATTGAAATAGAATGAGGAAAGTAGTGTGCTGTTTGCACTTTTTGGCAGAGTGGGTTTAGTCCAATATTACACAAGCATTTGAGAGACATAGCAGAATTGTGCCATCAGCCATCTCTCTGTCTCCTTAATTATCATCCCATTGGCCCACAGAATTCTTGCTTGTGCTCTGATGAGACTGCGGCGGGAGACAAAAGATTTATTACACAGTTTAATGGATAAGTCTGAGAAGACAAGTCTGAGGTCCCCTGGATATGTAGCCTAAAGCTATTGAGAGGAACTTTAGTTTCAGAGTGGAGGTAAGAATATTAAAGAGATTTTCACATGCAAAAATGAAAAGAAAAATCAGACTGGTTTTCAAGTGAGTAAGCTTCACATCAACAAAGACCTACCCTAAACTTCACTCTTCTACACACCTGCATTCATTCTGACCCCCAAATCACTCTCTTTGTAGGAAAATCAGGGTAATGTGCCATGTACTTAAGAATCCCTGTGAGGAAACTTTTCACTACTTACCTGAAGAAATTATTAAAGGACATGCAAATAGAGCACAGCAAATGCTCACAGATAGTGCACAAGCTCTGAGTTCAAGCCACTGGACCAATAGCAAAAACAAAAATCATAACACCTTAAGTAAAAAGCAAACTTCAGAAACAACCTAAAACTCCTTTTAATTTAATAGATAGAATTGGGGATTTTCTGGAAAATTAATTGTTAGATTTTTGCAAAATCGAAATCAACACAAGGATTATGCTGCTTTTCCAGATAACTATCTTTCTATTCTAGGCCCTTGTATACATTACAGCAATGGGAAATGACCCAGTATAAGTTCAGTGTCTGTGAGTACCTTAGCAAGATGAGAGGGGAGCTATTAAAAATTTTAAGGCAAAACAGATATATAATTTACATTCAGCAGAACACAGGAATTGAATAAAAAGAAATATATGAGCAACACAGTCACATAAACTCAATTTCATTATTAGAACTAAGAACCAAACAGTCAATGCATCCAGTTCTCCTCATATTGTGGCTGGTTTCAGGAAGGAAATAGTGTTTTTCCAGTAAAATTCAGCTTAGTTCCCAAAGCTGTGAGAGAAAAGTCCCAATGCATCCAATCACTCTTGTGACCTGGGTGGTGCCGAGCATTGTGGGAATTGTAGTCTCCAAGAAGGACATTTTCGTTGAAAGTCCTGGGTTGTTTTTGTTTTTTGCAGGGCGGAGGTGGAGCAGAAGATCCTTTTGGGCATGCGTCTCCCCGCCCACCACGGGCATTTTAAATCGGTCTCTTCTGGATTCTTTCCCTTTGCCTTGCTGCTGGAAGTGCCCTGAAGTAAAGTTTGGACTTCCATAGGTGCTAGCCACAAGGCTGGCGCCCAGTTCTGTGCAGTGGAGGTTGGGAGCTGTAACTTGAAGGAATCTCAGGCTTTTGTACTGATGTCAGGTAGGAACTGTGCGATTGCTGCCAGAGTCTCCCCTCCATGGATTTCTTTTCTTTTTTCTGTTTCTGTTTGGTCATTGGTGGGGCTTAAACTCTGGGCCTGCAAGCACCATTCCTGAGCTCCTCAGCTCAAAGGGAGAGCATTACACTTCAGTTAAAGTTCCTACTGCCCCCTCCACACTTTTCTCCAGTCTGGAGTTGATAATTTGCTTGATGTTCCGGATTTTGTTCTGGCATTAGGCTCTAGGCCCTGAGGTGCAAGAACCTGGTTCCCAAATATGTAAGAGCAAGCTGGGTGATTTTGCAGATGAGGAGAGCCCAAGAGCTGTGCATTTGTACTCCAAGACCAAGGTATTCTTCTATTAACCCATATGATTTTATTTGCTTTGCCTAGATGTAAGAGGAGTACAGGAGGAATTCTAGTGAAATTGTGAGGTGTGTGCCTGCCTTGAGTCCTCTTACATTGCAGTTGTATTTGGGGCTTCTGTGTTGTTTCTCCTAGAGATAATTTAATCTGTTTGGCTTGAGTTTTTAATCTCCTGGGTTGAGCTCACAAGTATTTGTTCATGACCCTGTTTTTAGAGACAGTTGTACATGGGATATTGGCGTAGTGAGTGCTGGTCCTGTATTTTTAGGAATGAAGCCTAGCAATGTTTGAAGCAGAGCACCCTATGAATAGGAATCTCCATCCTAAATGGACAGACCTTGTCAATTCTGAGAAGCCCTAAAGGGAAAAAGCAGAAAAGCACAGGAAGGGGAAGATTTTGCTAGCTTCCTTTGCCTTCTGCAAAAATTGTTGCTGCTTCCCTGAGCGCCAGATTCCCGTGGTACTCTTTCCTACACCACTCTCAATCACTTTTTGTTGTTGCAAGATTTAAACTAATTTCTAGGAGTTGTGATGACCTGGATTGAGGAATAAGCCAGAGCATAGTTATGAGAGGGTACCTGAGGCTGTGGTTTGGGATGGTGGGGAAATTGTTATGGTTGAAAGTATCTATTCATGTAGTAACCCCTAATCCTCTTCTTGCTAATTAATTCAGTCTGTTAACACTGTGATTTTTAGTATGTCATCATGCAAACTTACATTAATTGTACCATCTATGGATTTGCTAATGCTACCTCTAATCGGTTAGTTGTGCCTGGTAGTACAGAAAGAGTTGGTCTGGGACATGTGGCCTAAAAAGAAAATTCACAGAAGAAAACTTGAGGTATTATGTCTGACTCAAGGTTTTATGCTTTGTAGGTGTTTCTTATCTTCAGGTGTGTCACGCCTATATCGATTATTTTATGTTGTATCTTTAGGATGGCCAAGGTTCTTCACATGACTGTTTAGGGAAATGAACCTTAGGGACTTCTCAAACCTGGGTTTTCCTCATCTTTATTCATGTCCCTTTGGCTAAAGCATTTTAAATGGCAAATTGCTAATCATTGCATATGTGTGCAATGGGTAGAGTGAAATGTGCTATTTGACACCCATTATTGAAATAGTATAACATAAGAAATATATTCTGTATAAATTTTTCTCTCTAACTTTGGGTGAAAACTACTGAGGTACATCATACATGCTTTCCATGGTGTTTAAATATGTAAATATATAAGGTAGAACTCAAAATCCAATGGATTCCTAGATACTTTTGCATTAAAAAAGCAGTTCATACATCCCGAAGTATATTCAGTGATAACTACTTTTAGTGGAAATATGATATATTTTTGCTTTCTATTATTCAATAGTTTCATTGGGAACATTCATTTTTTTGAATATATTGTGTACATAAACATAGAAAATAGTTGGTTTAATAGTATCTATCTATCATGAAATGGGCTGGATTTGTGTTTATTGGATACTTTAATGCTCTGCTTGAGACATTAAAGATTCTTCTCTTATAAGAAGGCTTTACATTTTCACAATAAAAAATAAATAAAAATTTTTAAAAAAGAAAGTTTTAAGGTTTTCCAGCCCATGTGTCATGTTTGCAAGAGAAAATTCTGGGCCAAAAATCTCACAGATTCATTTCTGAATGTGTCATTTCCCTTATATCCCAGCTATGCTTCCAGAATCTTCTGCTCATTGTCAGCAGCAAGACAGAATGAATGGATCTCTGGTGAGTTGATTTTTTTATTTTTCATTTGTTTTCTATTCAATTATATGAACCTAAAGGTGTCCAAGAATTAAAAACAATACCAACCACGCAGATTCAACCTCAGGAATATATCCATAAATCAGATAAAGATGGCTTGTAAATTAGCAGATAAAGATTGCTTCTAGGATTAGCAGATTAAATGGTTATATTGTTTCTAAGTTGAATTCAGATTGACTTCAGAATGTCTAGGTTTCATCTTGTCATAAAATGTAGTCACACCTCTTATATGATGTAATGACACCAAGCAGGTTACTTCTCATGGAAGGTGAAGGATAGATTGCCACCAGATCACATCCTCATGAGTAAAATTAAACTATCTCAATGAAATTTTCCTGGAATTCCTGAAATAGTGTGGTCATGCACACCTTTGTGTGTTCTTAAGGAATGATTAACCTATATGTACTTAAATTACTCTCCATATATAGTTCTTGGACTGCTTCATGGTCTTGGTCTTACTTGAAACTTAGCCTGTATTTGTTGTTAAGCTGTATGGTCTTTCTACAAATTCCTGTTTGTTTTCTAAAGTATTCTCAAAGATTTCTTTCCTCTATTTTCTCTATTTTTGATTTTCTACTCGCTAGTGTTGGTTATTTTTCTCTTTCTCTCTCTTTGTATCTATCTTTCTATTATTTTTTCTTTTTTCATTCCCTCTTTCCTCCATATGTGTCTCAGTTGTTTCTTTTCATCAAATGATCTATCTGGAACAAGATTTTCTTAGTGATCAGCTTTATGTTGCTGACATGGCTCTTGGGATTGACATTTTTCTTATCCACTGTATAGGAAAATTGTTGCCTAGAGAATTCTTCAGGATTCCAGAAACAAAGAAAATTAGAGAAACAAAAAAAAATACATAAACAGATAGACTTAGGAGAAACCAGGGTTCCAAAGACTCTCTGGCACTTTGTCCCTGGGTGCCAGCAAGCAAGCATAGTTCCTTGAGGGCACCCAGGGAAGATTACTATTGATAACATGCAAAAATGAATTATCTATATTAATAGTACAATCAGAGCCACAACAGGCTGTGAGGAAAACATGTTTCCTTATTCTCCAGAGACAGAAGACTGTTGCCCAGAGAAAATGCAGACATGGAGTTCCTCCTACCTAGCCTTCAAGGTCAACAGCAGTTCAGTTTCAGATGCTATCTTTCCAACAGTATGGAAAAGGCCTGCACTCCAGTCTCTTAACCCTCTCCAGAATTCTTTTTTAACCCTTCTGCGGCCAGCTGTCAGTTCACTCAGTGCTGTCTGGCTGAAATTCCAACCTCTCAAACCTTTTCTCCTTCAGCTCAACTTCAGAGTTCCCTACAGAAAAGTACTTCCTTCTACCAACTGATACACTACAAGAAAATCTGTTTTCTCCTGATTTTGTGTTGGTCTAACTTCATTTGATGTAGTATTCAGTTTTGTTTTTCCTTCCCACCTCTGTTGAATATTTTAATTCACTGCCAGTATAAGATTGGAACTAGTGTTGAAAAAAAATAATACAGTGACGAGATGTTCTTTATTAGAAATATCTCTTGTCGCAAAATCTCACAGATGTTTGCTCACTAATTGATTTTGATCTCTGAGGTATTTCACTATTAGGTAACACAAGTGAAAATATATCCTTAGAGATCTACTGGAGAAAGGACTCAGGAATATGTGACCCATTTGAGCATTTGGTTATATTTATCATTTTTGTCATCTTGAGTGTTCCTTGAGCCTCTCGATATTTGCCTTCACCTCCCGTGTAGGCCTATTAAAATGAAAACCTTGTCAAGGAATATTTTTTCCCTCCCATCTATATTTTGTATTGTAGAATGTAGGCAAAGTTTACAAAATTTCATGGTAGCAGTTCTTTTTTACATAGGAAGGAAATATCAGTGTATCTATGACCACATTTCAATATTTAGTATTTAAACCAAACATGGTAAACCACGGATATTTTTATGTGGGAACTCAATTAAATCTTATAAGGGCCTAATCAATCATTAGTTACTTTCTGGAATACTGGTACTGTATTTTTAATATTCATGTGGACACTGCTTTTAAAAGATCTAGCAATGTTCTATGTTCTGTATTCCATGTGATATCCTGAATGTGTGCTGCTGACTTTTGAGAGTACTTGTTAATAGAAGGTCTAAATAGGATTTATGGTGAGGCAGTATATGTAAATGCAGGAAAAATATTGGTTTAATTCATTTTTACCCTGGTATGTACTGAAATTTTATCAGAAATGATAATATAATTTTTCAGACACCTCCTTAGACTTAATGTTATCATGCCAGATTATTGTCTCCTTAGAGGTTTTATCTTGTCTCTATTATTAGCAGAAGAAATGTGTTTGCATGCATTATCCAAACTGTAATTTTTTATTGGTCTTGGGCTTGAATTCTGGGCCTGGCTGTTTTCCCTCAGCTCTTCAGGTCAAGGTGAGTGCTACCACTTGAGTGACAGTGCTATTTTCATTTTCGGGTGGTTTATTGGAGATAAGTGTCTCATGGACTTTTCTGCCTGGGCTGGCCTTGAGCCTTGATCCTCAGACCTCAGCCTCCTGAATAGCTAGGATTACAGGCATAAGCTACCAGCACCCTGCAAATCTGTGTGTTTTAATGACCAGGTTTATGTATTGTTGAATATTTCTATTTTGCTATTTAATTTTCCCAGTGAATAGTTAACAAAGCTAGCTGCAAACATTGTATGTAAGACAAAAGCATACCAGCAGCATAATGAAATTCCAGGTTGGAATTCTCATAACCCAGGTCTAAATTCTTGATGGAAATGTGCCATTACAGGAGCTGATGTCATTTGATGATGTGGCTGTGTACTTCACCTGGAAGGAGTGGCAGGATCTGGATCCTGGTCAGAGGACCCTTCATAGAGATGTAATGCTGGAGACCTATAGCAACCTCATGTCCTTGGGTGAGCAAAGGTTATTTTCCCTTGGAATATCAAGTGCATTTATTTTAGTAGACATTAGACTATTTATGTTATTTAGGGAGAAGATTCTAGTCCATTCCCAGGTAAAAAACTGCTAGTATGAAAGCAAGTGAAATTTGAGTCTGAGAGCTTTGTTTTTTTGGTCTTTCACAGTAGTGCTTGAGCCACAATTCTATTTTGGCTTTTGTTTTGGGGTATAATCTGTGTTTCCATGCCCAGGTGGGTTTCAAGCCTGCCTCTTCTGATCTTACCTCCTAAATGTAGGATTACAGTTGTAAGCCTTTGAACCATTACATTTTCAAAAAAGGAAAAAAGATTCCAAGCCATGGGAATTGTCATTTTTTTCTAAGGGAAACTTCGACTTCATTATATGTAACACAAGAGCTAATTTTATTCTCGTTGTTTAAGAAGGCAAATCAGTAGTTGGACAAAAGTTCTAAGCTGTGATCCATTAATAGGAGACTGACTTGCCAGACTTGGGTAATTATTATAGGTGGATCTACAGTCTAGGATAGAACATACATTATTACTGACAGTATGCTCTGTAAATCAGTGGGTGAAAATGTGTATTTGTAAGCCAAACCAGATACAGTTTAGTGCTTCAAGCTACAAATCCTATATACTCCAAAGGCTGACACCTGAAGGTTTCAGTTTGAAACCAGCAGCTGTAGAAAAATGACCATGAGACTCTTACCTCCAATTAACCATTCAAAACTAGAAATGTAGCCAAGACTCAAACTAGTAGAATGCTAGATTTTAGCAAAAGAGCTGAATTCAAGCCACACAGTTGGCAAAATAATCCCAAAACTGGATGCTACTCCACCATGGAGCTGTTAAGAATTGAGAAACCATGGACTGGGAAGGTGGCTCAGTGGTAGAGGAATTGCCTTCCATGCATGAGGCCCTGTGTTTGATTCCTCATCACCACATAAGCAAAAAAAAAAAAAAAGCCAGAATTGGGGTTGTGGCTCCTGTGATAGATACAGTGCTAGCCTTGAGCAGAAGATCAGCTGGACAGCGCCCAGGCCCAGAGTTCAGACCCCACAACTGGACTCCCACCCCACTAAAAACAATTGAGAAACCAGATTTAGGAGCAGCCTTGTGAACAGGATGACTTCCACCTTACATTAATGATGACCTAGCAAGAGCAATAGTTCTCCACTATTTCTTCATCACAGGGCACTGTGTTCCTAAACCTGAATTGATTGTCAAGCTGGAGCAAGGTGCAGATCCATGGATAAGAGAAGCCTCAGACAAGAATTTTACAGGTGAGTTAAAGCATCTTGAATGGTAATGATGGGTCCAGAACCAAGTTGGTTTGTTTATCTTGAGCTGTACAGAGCGATAGTATTCCTATTGCCCCTGAATCATGTATGGCAGAGAACTAGGTGATCCTTTGTCTCAAGGAATTGTCAATCCAGAATTCTCGGGGAGACAAACTGGATTTTGTGTGCCAGAGTAGTTAATGTTAGCAATTCTCTTTGTCTGTAGAGATGTCATTCTTTAAGAGAAAAAGACAATAGGAAATGTACAAAAGGAGATCTCATTTTCTTTTAAACTAGTATTATGCACGTAGGAGGTAAATAGAAGAATGGTAGTGCTGCTGTTCTCTGATCAGGACAATATCTTATGAGTTGTGCTGGGCATAGAGTGAGATTAAGAATGGAAGCATTAAGAGTACGTTGATGAATAATTTCAGTAAATATTTCCTAGAAAAAAAATAGAAAAATCTGAAATTCAGAAAAACATTATTTTCCATTGTAAAATGTCAGTACTATATTCATAGTTAGTACATTGCAGTGAAAAGTTTATATTCTACATAAAACAATGCTTTGATATTTGAAAATCTTGTAACAGTTAAAATGTGATAAAATACCTTTACAGTAAGGAATTTATGGATCTCATTTATGTTTTTGTCTATTTTTTTGTTATGCATTTTAGATATCCAAGAAATGGAGGATGTGATTAGCACCTGTCAGGAAAGTCACAATAAATACCTCTCTGACATAGCAGTCATGAATAGTAACCCAGGGGAGGAAAAAGTGAGACTTATAAGAAGTTTTAATTTGAGCTCAAAACAGAAGTCACAACTGATTAAGCATAATGGGAACTCCTTAGGGATGAGGACAGAAAAGGTCACTGGGTATCAGAATATGGGTGTTTTCAGTGAGCCTGGTAAGATGTGTGCTGTATATACTCCTCGTGTGTCTTCTGTAGTTGAAGAATATAAACAATGTAAAAAGTCTTTCACTGAGAAGACACACCCTATTGTTCCTCAGAGAACACACAGAGGAGAGAAACCATATGAAAGTAAAATGTGTGGAAAGATTTTCACCAGTAAGGCATATCTTACTGTCCACCAGAGAAGACACACCAATGAGAAACCTTTTGAATGTAACATTTGTAGAAAGTCTTTCACCTGCAAGGCATATCTTACTGACCACCAGAGAACACACACAGGAAAGAAACCTTATGAATGTAATATGTGTGGAAAGTCTTTCTCCCAGAAGTCAAACCTTAGTGTTCACCAGAGAACACACACAGGAAAGAAACCTTATGAATGTAACATGTGTGGAAAATCTTTCACCCAGAAGTCAACTCTCACTGTCCATCAGAGAACACACACAGGAAAGAAACCTTATGAATGTAACATGTGTGGAAAGTCTTTCACCCAGAAGTCACCGCTTACTGTCCACCAGAGAAGACATACAGGCGAGAAACCATATGAATGTAACATGTGTGAAAAGACTTTCACCCGGAAGTCAGAGCTTACTGTCCACCAGAGAACACACACAGGAAAGAAACCTTATGAATGTAACATGTGTGCTAAGTCTTTCACCCAGAAGACAAACCTTACTGTCCACCAGAGAACACACACAGGAAGGAAACCCTATGAATTTAACCTGTGTGGAAAGTCTTTCACCCAGAAGTCAAACCTTACTGTCCACCAGAGAACACACGCAGGAAAGAAACTTTAGGAATGTAATGTGTGTGGAAAGTCTTTTACCCAGAAGATACACTTTACTGTCCACCGGAGAAACACACACAGGAGAGAAACCTTATGAATGTAACATGTATGGAAAATCTTTCATGAAGAAGTCATACCTTACTGTCCATCAGAATACACACACAGGAAAGAAACCTTATGAATGTCATATGTGTGGAAAGTATTTCAGCCAAGAGTTACACATTATTGTCCACCAGAGAGCACACACAGGAGAGAAATTTTATGAATGTAACATGTGTTGAAAGTCTTTCACCCAGAACATACACCTTTCTGTCCATCAGAAAAATCCCACCAGAGAGAAATATGTATGTAGCAGGCATGGAAATTCTTTCACCTGGAAGGCACAACTTAACATCCATCACAGAACACAAGAAGAGAAACCTTATGAATTCAACCAGTGTGGAAAGACCTGGAGGTCACAGCTTAACACACATAAGTTGATTCACACAAATGAAATAACTTAGGAATGTACCAAATGGGAAAGTCTTTGATCAGTAAGAAAATTGAAATTGCAATACAGAACCAATACAGGATAGAGACCTTATGATATAGCAGATATGGAGTCCTCCAACGACAAGACACAGCTCAGGGTACATCACACAACACACAAAACACACAGAAACACACACACCCTCACACACAAAGAGGAGAAAATCCTATGTAGGAAAAATAAATGGAAAGGCTTTTAAGGAAAAGTCCTAACTCAGTTTGCATCAGAGAACAGACACAGGCGAGAAAATACAAATGTAACAATTGTGGAAAGTCCTTTACCAAGTATTCATGGATCCAAGTTTATAGGACACACACAGCACAGTAATCATAAAAACATTACAAATGTGGAAATCCTTTGATCAGAAAGGAATACCTCATGTTCATCAGAGAACTGACTCACATAGGAGAAAAGAAAGTAGTGCATAGAACATATGTGAAATGACTTTCAATCAGAACTGAGTCCTCAGCATATGTGAGAGCAGAGACAGGACAGAAATTATGAGTATAGAAAACATTTTGCCAGAAGTCACATCTGTACATGTATCAGAGACCTGGACACATGACAGAATCACTGTAAAGATGAACATGAATGGAAGTCTTTTAACCAGAAGCCAACCTTCAGCAAGTATTAGAACATTTACCCAAGAAAGAAGCCCAACCTAGTAATATCTTTGTCAGAAAACCTCTGTAAATTATACAGAGAAATCCTTCATGGTACAGGTAAGCTAGGTGTGATGGGAAACCATTTTTAACTCTTCAGCTCTCTTTGAGCCAACATTTCTCATCCTCTCATATTGTTGAGTGGGGATGGTGTCATTCAATATTATCCAAAGCATGTGGAAACAACCAGTCTGGACAAGTAATTCAGAGATTGAAGTTATTAACTTGTGTCTTTTATACTAAGGAATGGTGTGTCAGGTTAATTTGATAAACTCTTCTTAGAAATATGAGATCTGTCCCTTTGGGACTGGATTCAGAATATCTCCCACATGGTTAGGGGAACAATAGTTGAGTGAAGACTGTTATGATTGGAGGCAAGAACATGAGAACAACGTTTTTTCTATTGCTCTCTTAAGTCCCCCTCTGTATGTGTGATTCATGCATTACAGTACAAGTGACTTACTTATTCCAGTTCAGTTTTTGAATGGAAGATCTAATGGAAGATATTAGTCTTTATTGCAGTACATACATAGTAGTAAAGTCTTTCTCAGAGGGGTAATAATGCTTGATAGGAAATGTATTCATGACCTAATTCATACAATTGCATAACCAATTTGTACAGTATCTTTAAAATAAAATATATATTCTAAAAAATATGGTGGATTAATAAAGACAATAGTCTCAAGATTTTGCCTTGGGGGAGACATTTTCTCAAAATGTCTTCAGTGCTTGCTCTTTTCTTTAATTAATCACTGGTGATGAACAACTTGTGATTGATTCACTCTTAGCCCATTTAGTTGTTCTGCTGAGTGAGGTATAACACCAGTGTGAACGACGGGTCATACCTGTGTTATCTCATAGAGGGCCAATGTAATATAACATTAATCAAGCACACAATGATATTGATTAATCTCTCACAAAAATTGAAATAATAAAAAAATACTAGCCAATTGAGCTACAGCATCACTTCTAGGCCTCTGAGGAAGGAAAGAAGGAAGCAGGGAAGTGAGAAAGGGAAAGAGGAAGGGAAGGAATGAGGAAGAAGGAAGAAATACACTATTCAAAAGAAGAATGTTTAATTTTTGGTCAATGGGAGAATTGTTCTTTCAGAGGTGGGGCTCAAGAAAAATGGCTTTTACAAAAAGCAAATTCTTGAACTGTTTACAATACGATAAAGAGGATGTTACATTTTATAAATTGATTTAATAATTCAGTAATATTAAGTAAGGAGGTCAGTTTTGGCTGGTGCCCTATGCTGAAAAGTAAAGTCTACGATGACATGATTAAAAGGGCAAAGCATGATAATTTGTTTAATCTATCATTATGATTGGGAAACTAATATTCCTCTTAATGACTGAATAACTAGACAAACGGTCAGTAGAAACACACACATGGATGGTGTTATCTTTACTAAATGCTGTTTATAAAGCACTATGCTATCATGTTTACCAAGACAGACACACTGAGAATAGATATGAAGACAAATTGTCTAGAAATCGGTATGACAAATAAATCTGTGTTGTAAATACAATAAAATCCAACAATATGTTTCTAATAATCCAACAGTAAAACAAACAGATGGAAACTAGAATAGATCTGTAAAAATGCATGCTTTCATTGTGATTTATTCAATATTAAAGGGAGCCACTTTCTTCACTTGTGAAATAAAAACAATTGCTTTCAATTATATATGGTGTATTCACATGTATATCTTCTGGCGGGTGTGGCAGAGCCATAGAATGTGAGGGAAAGAGGGTGATGAAAGTGAAGTATACAACTCAAGAGTAGAGATAGGAGGGAGGGATTGGGAGAGAGTGAAAACATGGAAGACACTGTATGAAAGGAAAGTTATTTATTACCTGACTCATGTCATTATAATCTCTGTATATATGACTTCCATAATAACATCAAATTACCTTAATTATAAAACAATACCTCCAGCATAAACGATTTGCTTAGTGAGGAAAATCTACCACAGTTAGAATGGTTACAATTGTTAGAAACACAATACAACACTTAATTTGAAAGATAAGCTATTTCAGTGTAGGTTGAATATTAATTCTACATAAACCAGTAACAATAATCCTTTCATTGTAGTATCCAATTAAGTGTTAATGTTAAATGTTGAGGTAAGAAAAACCAAGGCAAGTACTTCTGGCTCAAGACTGTCACTTTAGCCTAGCTACTAAGGAGGAAACTGAGGTCTGCATGCCAGCCTGGATAGACAACTCAAACTAAGCAGCTAATGAACAGGTTAGAGGTATGGCTCAAGTGATAGTGCCAACAGTGAGTGAGGAAGTTGACTGACTGTGAGACCTGGAGTTCAAGCTCCAATAGTAGCTCAAGAAAACCATGAGGTATGTGTATTACTGTGTTTCTAAGTTAGAAACCTAATTGTAGTGATACTAGCAAGTCTTCATCTCAGATATAAAGGGAAAAGAAGATGAGTGGAGAAGGGAGAGAATGGAAGCAAAAGGTCAGGAATAAGAAGGAAGAAGAGAGGACAAGAGAGTAGTGGAGAGGAAGGGAAAGAGGGAAAAGGAAATGAGAAGAAGGAGAGAGGAGGGGAGGAAAGCTTCATGGCATCAGATTTGACAGTAACTGGTCTGACAAGATTGCCCAGTAGTAGAGTGCTTGCTTTGCATGCATGAGGCCCTGGGTTCGATTCCTCAGCACCACATAAGCAAAAAGTTGGAAGTGTTCCTTTTTTCAATTTGTAATGTACTTGCCTTGAACTGAATTGCTGAGCAACAGCGCCCAGACCCACAGTTCAGGACCCACGGGTGAGCTAAAAAAAAAAAAAAAGAAAAAAAACAAAGAAAGATTTGACTGTAACCCCATAAATACAACTCCAAAAGTACCTGGTGGAAAAAACAAAGAAACAAACAAACAATGTGAGTCTCTGGTGGATCACACCTGTAATCTTAGGTACTGAAGAGGGTGAGATCTGAAGATTGGGTCTCAAAGTCAGCCTGGGCAGGTATAGCTGTGAAACTCTTACTTCCAGTAAATCACCAGAAAACCGGAAGTAGTGCTGTGGCAAAAGTGGCAGAATGCTAGTCTTGAACTTACGAGCTGAGGGATAGTGTTCAGCCCAGAGTTCAGCCCCATGACCTACATGATATAAATAAATAATAAATGTACAACAATAAACAAATGAAACCTTAGCATGGTATGAGAGAACTATTTGCATACCTCTAAATAGATTGCTAACCAATATGAATTATAAAATATAAAGAAAATCCTTCAAGTAATCCACACACAACAAAATCTAATTTTAAAATGGTTAAAAGATTGAAGAGACTTTTCTAAAAAGGACTACAAATGTAGTTGATTAAAATATAAAAGTAGTTTAATATCAGTAGTCATGAGAAAAATTCAAATCAAAATTCCATTAAAATAACTATTTTACACGTGCTAGTATGGACATAGTTTTAAATAAAAACAACAAAAATACTCCCAAAGTCTAAAAAAACCTAGGAAAGATGTGAAAAGAATGTGAACCTTGGTTCATTTCCCTCAGGTATGTAAAACTATCAAAGATGAAGCCAGGTGCCCATAGCTCACACCTGTAATCATAGTTACTCAGAAGGCTGAGATTTGAGGATCACAGTTCAAAGTCAGCATGGGCAGGAAAATCCGTGAAACTCTTATCTCCAATACAACCACCAGAAAACCAGACATGGTGCGGTAGCTCTAGTGGTAGAGCGCTAGCCTTGAACTAAAGTGCTGAGCTACTGTGCTCAGGCCTGGAGTTCAAGCTCTTTGATAGACCAAACAAACAAACAAACAAAAAAACTAACAAAGATGGTATGAAGAGTCCTAAAAAGAACTAAATATAGAATTATATAGGAATATGGTCCAGCATTTCCACACTTGTATGCAACAGCAGATAAAGCAGGGAGTACAACACATGCTTGGAGAATCACTTCTCAAAATCTACTCACAATAAGCAAAACATTGAAGCATGTAAAACAATAAATATGTTCAAATGCAGGGATGAACTTTAAGTAAAATACGCTTAATAAAACACACCAGTCATAAAGGAATAGTCATGGTATAATTTCCCTTACTGAGCTTTCAAGGATCAACAAATTTGTGAGGCCAAATGTAGGATGATTCCAGAGACTGGGATAGAGAGGAACAGGAGCTGCCTATTCAATGATTAAACAGCTTCACAGATGGAAGATTAAAAGTGTTGTAGATAGATGGATGCAATGGCCTCACAACAGTGTGGCCCAGTGTTTTATCAATGAACTGTACACCTAAGAATGGCTAATGTAGCCACCCACAGCCTGAAACACAACTATTCTCCTTGGATTTGGGAAACTCAAGAAAGGTTAGTTGCCAGCCTAGGCTACATAAGAAGATGAAGAGCTTGCTGGAGGTGGGGGAGGGGGGAGTTTAGTCCAGTAGATGGGAGGGCTGGGATGGTAGGGGAGAAACAAAGAAGGAGGAGGCAACCATGTTTCATAAGAAATGTACTCATTACCTTGCTCATGTAAGTGTAACCCCTCTGTATGGTATTTTCACAATAAAAAAACTTATTTAACAAAAAAGAGCCTTCTGGACTACAAAGGAAGACCTGTCATCAAAAGGAACATGGAAAAATCAAATTTTGGATTATATGAAGACATATGGGTGACAGACATATCTATTTTACCTACTAAAATAACAAACAAACTGAAAGTGTTTGAACACATGCTAAAAAAGTGTTTAGTCGGAATTACACTACTAATAATAGCATTAATAACAAACACACATGGACAAAAAATACAAATTATTATAATCTGTGTAGGTTTTACAGATGATTTCACTGATATTTGCTCAAATGTGTCACATATTCCTGAATCATTTCTCCCATTAGATTCCAAAAGATACATTGCCACACATGCTATCTAGTATTGAAGTTCCTGAGATTAAAGTTTACTACTTAGCAAATGTATGTCAGATTTTGCCATTAGTGATATTTCAAATATAAAAACTACAGTCACTGTATTATTTATTTTCACAACCAGCTTCTATCTTATAATGTCAGTGAATGCAAATATGCAAGCAGAGCAAGAAGAAAAAGGAAAACTGCAGGAATCACATCAAATGAGGTTAAACCAGAGAAAGATAATAGAATCTGGGAAACTCAAATTATTTTATGTTTAGCAACAATTTTCCTGTATAGTGAGTGAGAAAAATGTCAATTCTAAGAGCCATGTCACCAAAAGAAAACTGATCAGTAAGAAAATCTATTTCCCAGATAAACCATTTGAAGAAAAGTAAAATTAAGAGCCAAATAGAGGAAAGAGAAGCTGAGAGAATGAAAGAGAAAAAGAGACAGAGAGAAAAAGACAATGAGAGAGAGAAAGAGAGAAATAAAGCTAGTGAAGACACATGGTGGTGGCTCATGCCTGTAATCCTAGCTAGTCAGGAGGCTGAGATCTGAGCATAGAAGTTCAAAGCCAGCCCAGGCAGGACCATCTGTGAGACTCTTATCTCC
>NW_012267573.1:0-29807 GCF_000151885.1 Dipodomys ordii | reverse complement strand
GAACCCAGGGCCTCAGGCATGCAAGGCAAGCGCTCTAGGACTGAGCCACCTTCCCAGCCCTATTTTATAATATTTGGATAATGGTTGTCAAATGGAACGTTTCCGTTTATGCAAATCATTAGCATACCTTATAAAATGAATTGCAATTTGAGTTTGAACCTGCTTTGGTCAAAGGTACATCAGTAATGATGATATAAACACAGAATGAGAAGTCCCTCACTTTCCTAAGTAGTCATATTAAGAACCGTGTCCATTCTGCTGGAGATACAGGGCCTAATAAAGATGCAACATAAAATGCTGGTCAGAGGAGTGACAAAACCCCAGGCAACCATCCCCAGCCAAGGCACCAGTAGATTGAAGTCTTATGTGTTACTAAACAATATTAACAGAAAATACACCCCAAAATGGAGATCCATCAAAATTAAAACCAACAAATTATATCACAATGTGCTTTTGCTTTTACTTATTGATTTATTGCACAGGATATACTATTATCCAGAGTACTGGTATAGTTTTTACAATTACATAGAATGGTAATTGTTAATATACAATACATGACCTTTACAGTGACATATACAAAAAGTGAAAATCTATTCTGTATACATCATTGAGATTGTTTTTGCTCAGAAAGACACTATGAATCCTTTAAAAGCAATACTTGCACATTACTACTGGGTTTTTCTGTCACAAGAATGTTTTCTTACTTTGAAATACTTAAAAGAATTTATTATAGACTAAGTGTTCACATTCACTATACTTAAGATCAGGAGTGTTACAGATTTCAAGGTGGGGGCATTTTCTGTGTGTTTTGGGATTTGGACTGTCCACATAGACATTAGTGACTGAACATAGTGCCTTAAAAATTTCAAGTTTTCTATTTCATATTATTGTATTAGAATATAATCTAAATTTTAAAAACAGAATTGTAACTATCATTTCTAAGAGCTGTAATCTTAGGTATTCAGAAGGCTGAGATCTGAGGAAAGTTAGTATTATCCTCACCATTAGTCCTCAGCTCCACCCAGGCCTGAGCTCCTCCCAGACCTAGAGTTCCCTCCACACAGCTGGCCACTCCCTCTCTCATCTCAGACTCACCTGAGCAAGTACTTAACTCACTTCCTGCCTCCCTCCATATCCTGTTGCAACCAGAAGAGGGACAAATGCTTGTGCTCCCTCTCCTGGGAAATATGGTCCTTCTAATAAACCTTATAATAATCTTTCTCCTGTGCCTGCTTGTGGTCCCCTGGGATGGACATGAAGAAACCCTACAAGGATCACAGATTGAAGCCAGGGGGATATAAAAGTCTGAGAGACTTATCTCCAATACTCTACCAAAGTAGTGGGAAGTACAAATGTGGCTTAAGTGGTAGAACATTATCATTGCACCAAATAATTTCAAGGTCAGTTTCCAGACCTTGAGTTCAAGAATCAGGACAGGCAGACACATATCAAGGGCATTGTATTGTATTCAAATTATATTTTAACAATTGTTTTTGGTGTACATGTATAGGAAATCTCCCTCATTTTTTTTTGTCGTTGTGGGGTCTGAACTCTGAGGCTGGGCACTGTCCCTCTGACCTTCAGCTCAAAGCTAGCACTCTACTACTTGAGCCACAGTACACTGCTGGCTTTTTCTGCTTATGTGGTTCTGAGGAATCAAACCCAGGGCTTCATTCACGCAAGACAAGCAGTCTACCACTGAACAACCTGCCCAGCTACGCTCTCTCATTTTAAGTGATGTAAAATAGGCTAAGTATATTAGTGGAGAAATTGTAATTTGTCAGAACAGACACATCAATTGGAGTATATCTGTGCCAGCAGCATTTTGAAATTTCAAAAGCCATAGGAAGTGCAGAGGATGAAAAGTGGATCAATATGTTTATATAAGACATTTTCAAGGAATGTTTACCATTCATTGGCTTCAATTCACAAAAAGCAACATTATAAAGTCACATGGTTGAGTACCAGAATCTCTAGGGTTAGGAGTATAAACGCACCAACCCCTGACTCTCCTTGTCTTGAAACTCAGTGGTTTGTGAGCCAGTTTCTTGCACATGAAGGAACAAGTCCTAATGGAAGCATAAACCTATGAGCCCATAAAATACCATCCACCCCAGAATGGGGAAAGATGGGAAGGGCAGACTCTGGCTAGGAGCCTCAGCTTGCTTCCAGTTACAGCTTCCAAGTTCCCCTGAAAAAGAAAAGCTGGGTTTCTACCTCTTGGCTCTGACTATGGAGTGCAAAGCTGTACTTCAGAGCACTTCTTGCAGCAAGTGAAATATTGTGAGACCAATTAAAAACACAAATGTATTTGGACCACTGCATAATTTGGCTTTTTAATTCTTAGTTCTTTTAATATAATTGAGGTTATGAATCTATGTAGTTTTTATTTTTGTGTTTGTTCAAAAAGTATGTTCTGCAGAATGCAAATTATGTCTGTTTTTTCCTTAAGGTTTTGAATATCTACCCTCTCAGTTTACAAAGTTATTTGCAGCTGGGTACCAATGGTTCATGCCTGTAATCCTAGGTACTCAGGAAGCTGAGATATGAGGATCCCAGTTCACAGCCAGCCTGGGCAGGAAAGTTCATAAGCCTTATCTTCAAATAACTACCAAAACAATGAAAGTGGCCTTGTGGCTGAAGTGGTAGAGAGCTCACTTTGAGCTGAAAAATGCAGAGACAGTACTCCGGCAGGGTTCGAGCTACAAGATTGATCAAGAAAAAAAAAAGTATTTGCAGACAATAAGCTGATTGGTTCTGGCATTATCTTCCTCTGCTCTAATATATATATATACTGGAATAAAATAACAGAATTTAAAGACAGATATACTTTATAATCTTTGAATTAAATTGATTTGTCAAATTGTACTCATTAGTTTCCCAGAAACTCCCAAAATTCCATCTATGAAATTTTAAGGTGTTTTTGGTTATTTGTGTCTGAAATTTGCCTTTCGTTATAAAGTTTCCCCTTGTTTTGTTGTTGGTCCTGTGGCTTGAACTCAGAGCATGGGCACTGTCTGTGAGCATTTGCTGTGCTCTACTTGCCTTTCTTTTATTAATTGCTTTAGGGGAGTAGTGAAAAGTTTCCTCCCAGGGGTTTCTTAGAAAATGGTACTCCTCCTCCAAGACTCTTACAAAAAAAATGGTTGTCTAGGTAGATCAGGATGAATGTGGGAGGAGGTAGAGTTCAGGGCAGGTTCAGGTTCATGTGAAGCTTGATTACTTGCTCCAAACCAGTCTGATTTTACTTTTCTGTTTTGCATATCCTATTTTGTTTTGATTTTCTACCTCTTCTCTGACCCTAGAAGTTCCTGTCAGCAAGTCTATGTCACATATCTAGGGGTCCTCAGACTTGTCTTCCCAGACTGTATCTATTACACTGTGGAATAAATCTTTTGCCTCCCTCCCTCATATCACACATCCTAAGTTTGTCTCCTAATGGTTTGTTGTGATTGTTGATGATCCTTTCCCCACGTCATGTTTGGGAAGGATTGAGTAGGAAATTTTCATGCCTGATATTCAGTCCTCCAGTGTAAGGGTTTTCCATCCCTCTTTTAGTGGACCTGAGCTATTCCTCATGAAACTGGAGATCGTGAGGCACATTTGGATGTATAGATGGCAACATTGGAGCACCTATAAAATATGAAGGAAAAAGTATTCTTTCTTTCTGTAAAAGTTAAAAGTAAGTTCCTGAGAGGCCAGGACATAAGGATCAGGTAAAATTGGGTGCTTCCTAGACTAGCTGTGTCCCATAGTTGTCATTGTTATTCATTACATTTTTCAAACATTCATTTCTATGTTTATTGTACTAGTATAAATATAATTTACTTCTTACATTATTTTTGAATTGTTCATTGCTCACAGATGTAAGTCTCATTATTATACAAATATTATATCCTCTTACTTCATTGATCACAGTTATTGACTATTGCAGATCCTGAGGTAGAAGGTAAAAATATGTAAGGTATTCAGGGATAGATTATGGGTCTGACTTCCTTTGGAAGAAAAGGTGAACCAATGGAAAAAGATGGAGCTTATGCATAATACTTGTAGAATTCTTTTGGCAGGAGATGTGGTGCATCCCTCTTGGGTTCCACTATGCTCAGCGATTCCCATGGTTGCAATGAACCATCACCCTGGAGGGCCTGTGGATTTCACATCTTGTCCACTGTTCTGGTGGTAGGAGTCTCCCAGTATGTATGGCAGGTCGCAAAGGTGTGACCAGATCAGTGGTACCTTGCTGGCTCCGATGTTTTTCAGTTTGTGTGGACAAGCTCACCCTTACATCTTGAGCCTGGCTGTTGCCATGAGGCCTATTTGAACTAATGCCTCTCACCATCCCATACCTCTGTTTCAGAGACCTGTCCTGTTTCATGGTTTTGTATCATTTACTGTGCAAGCTTGTGTTATGTATCCATACAGACTAGTAGCTGGGCTGGGTATGGTTTTCAAGGGTGGGGTGTTGTTTCATGCTTCTTGCAGGAACAATTGTGTTCTCACTAACTGCATGAGTAATCCTAGCTTACTATGCAATCCCCTTAACTTACATTGCATGTTCAGTTGATAGAACCATGGTATAATAAGATTGGGTCTCCGTTTGCTATTGAGGTTCAGAGGATTCTTAGCCATTGCTGCAGATTTTGGGGAATGTTGGTTGCCCTCATTATTGCTACCCTGACTCTTCTTGCTCGCACTCCTGCTTCTCCTATGATCCTTGTAGAAACAATATATACAGCACAACATGTCAATACTTTAGTTTGAAACGTTTCTGGTAACTTGGGATGCATATAGGAATAGATAAAATGATTGTGATATGTTTTATGATTTGGAAACAGCAATGATGTATGTTGATAATCACATAGACCTGCTAAAGACCCAGTTAAAAATGATGTGTCATGCTAATTGTCAGTACATCTGTGTTATCCCTCTTGAATATGATGGAAATATGATTTGGACCAATATCCAGTGACATATTTGAGGAATCTGGCCCTCTGATAATTTGAACTTAGACATTAGGCAGCTTCCGGGTCAGATATCTGGTATTGGTCACTCCACCAAGCAGGCTTAGCTGTATCAGTTCTCCATTTCCTGCAGGGATTCACCTGGGGAAATAGAACGCTTTTTGCTATTTCTTAGGCATTTTCTTGTTTCTTGTTTTGGTATATCTTTTTTCTTCCATTCTGCTGCTTTTTCCAGGTTCAGGCTGACAGACACTTGCTCAATTTACAAAATGAAAAAGGAGGAAGTGGTGCAGACCCTGAGGTGCCAGGAGTTGGCAAGGGGTGAGCAAAAGCTCCACAACCACGGACTCCAACCTTCAGTGCTGTATGTACTTCACTTTTTGTTGGAGGGAGTGTTCCTTTTAGATTCTGGGCCTGGGGTCTTACCTGTAGGTGTTTGGTGGACAAAGGTTGAACTAGAATGAGGAAAGATGCATATGGTCTGCACTTGTTGGCACAGTGAGTCCTAGAACAATGTGATGCAAGCACTGGACAGATCTAGAAAGTGTCTATAGCTTAGGTTATTGCTGAAATAAAGAGAGATTCATCATTGGCCTTGTCTCTGTCTCTTCCATTATCATCCCATTGTCCTTCCAGAGCACTGTTTGTGTTGTGGCTGTCCCGCAACAGTGGTAGAGTGCTTATCTAACATGCATGAAACCCTGGTTCAAGTCCTCAGTACCACATACATAGAAACATCTGAATGTGGAATTGTTGCTCCAGTACTAGGGTGCTAATGTGGAGCAAAAATTTTGGGACAGTGTCCATGCACTGAGTTCAAGCCCCAAGGCTGGGACATAAAAGAAAAGAAATGCAAGCTGGGTGCTGGTACCTCATGTCTTTAATCCTAGCTATTCAAAAGGCTGAAACCTGAGGATCGCAGTCCAAAGTCAGCCTGGCCAGCATTGTCTGTGAGACACTTATCTCCAATAAAAACCAGAAAACCAGAATTGGTGCTTTAGCTCTAAATGTAGAGCACTTGACTTGAGATGAAGGGCTGAGGGATGGTTCCTAGGCTCACAGTTCAAGTGGTATGACCAAAAACCAAACCAAACCAAACAAAAGGATAAAAGAATAAAGAAATTCATCACAAATGTAGGCTTGAACAATGAAAACTGTATTTCAGGGATGGGACGGTGGTTCAGTGGTAGAGCGCTTGCCTTGCATGCATGAGGTCCTGGGTTTGATTCTTTTTTATTTATTTATTTATTATTTTTTTATTTTTTTTATTTTTGGGTCCGGTCGTCGGGCCTGAACTCTGGGCCTGGGTGCTGTCCCTCAGCTCTTCAGCTGAAGGCTAGAGCTCTACCACTTGAGCCACAGCGCCACTTCCGGCTTTTTCCTTTTTGCTTATGTTGTGCTGAGGAATCGAACCCAGGGCCTTGAACATGCAAGGCAAGCGCTCTACCATTGAGCCACCTTCCCAGCCACCTGGGTTTGATTCTTCAGCACAACATAAACTAAAATAATAAAGCCAGAAGAAGCCCTGTGGCTCAAGTGGTGGCAGGCCAGCCTTGAGCTGAAGAGCTGAGGGACAGAGCCCAGGTCCAGAGTTCAGGCCCCACGACTGAAGCCCCTCCCACCAAAAAAAAGAAAAAGAAAAGAAAACTACATTTCACAGGTACTCTTGGGAGCACCCCAGTTTTTACCTGATCCTTATCTCTTTGTGTCTCAGGAATTAAGTTTTAGGGAGGATTTTTTTTTTTGGGTCCTGGGGCTAGAACTCTGGGCCTGAGGACTTGTCCCTCAGCTCTTCAGCTCAAGGGGAGTGCTCTACCTCTTGAGCCACAGCCCCATATCCCAGGAATTTAATTTTTAAGAATGAAATTATTTTTTCTTTATATTGTTAGAGGTGCTTTTAAGTTGAAGTCTATACATTCAAATATGCTGTTTGATTCCCATTTTCATGAGGAAGAGTTCTGGTCCACAATAGAGACATGGAGAACCCATACATTGGAGAACTAAAATCATACGTGAAAGTTTCCAATCCAGTCTTTCCCAATTATTTTTTATGGAAAGGATTACAAAAAAATCACAATAAACACCTAAGAGACAAGTGTAGGTTCTCTGATAAGAGAGAGGGAGACTGTTGTAGACCCTGGGGTGCCTGCCAGGAGCAGACAAAATGTGAGCAAAGACTTCAGGGCCATTGACTCTCACCCTCAGGACTGCAAGTCCTTGCCCTTTCTTGGTTTGAGGAAGTGTGTGTTCTAGCTTTTTGGCCTGGGGCTTTAACTGACAGGAGGCTTGGGTGGAAAAGATGTATTGAAATAAAATGAGGAAAGATGTGTGCTGTTTGCACTTTTGGGCATAGTGGGTCTAGACCAATATTACACAAGCATTTGAGAAATATAGCAGAATTGTGCCATCAGCCATCTCTCTGTCTCCTTAATTATCATCCCATTGGCTCTCAGAGCCTTGCTTGTGCTCTGATGGGATTGTGGCAGGAGACAAAGATTTACTGCATACTTAAATGGTTAAGGTCTGAGAAGACAAGTCTGAGGCCCCCCACATATGTAGCCTAAAGCTACTGAGAGGAACTGTTAGGATCAGAGAAGAGGTAAGAATTCTAAAGAGATTTTCACATGCAAATTGAAAAGACAAAAGCAGACTGATTTGCAAATGATTAAGCTTCAAATCAACATAGCCTAGCCTAAACTTCACTCTTCTATATCTCCTGCATTCATCCTGACCCCCCTAACCACTATCTCTTTGAAGGGAAATGGAGGTGATGTGCCTTGTTCAAAGAATCCCTGTTTGGGAAATTTTCACTAGTTACCTGAAGAAATTCTTAAAGGAAATGCAAATAGAGCATAGCAAATGCTCACGGACAGTGCCCAAGCTGTGAATTCAAGCCACAGGACCAACAACAAAACAAAACATAAAATCCTTAAATGAAATACAAAATTCAGAAAAAACCAAAAACTCAGTAGATTTAATAGATAGAATTGGGGAGTTTCTGGAAAATTAATTGTTAGATTTTGTGAAATCCAAATCACCAGAAGTATTATGATGTATATTTACATAACAATCTCACTATTTTATGCCAGTGTTTTCATTACAGCAATGGGAAATGACCCAGGTATAAGTTTAGTGGCTGTGAATACCTTTGTAAAGTAAGAGGAGATGTATTAATAAAATTTAAGACAAAACAGAGATATAATTTACATTCAGCAGAAGGCAGTCATTGAATAAACACAATGGTATAAACAACGCCGTCTCATAACCTCAATTTCATTATTAGAACTAAGAATCGAAAAGCCAATGTAGCCAATTCTCCCCATATATATCCATTTTCTGGTTGGTCTTATGTATTTCAAGAGGAAACAGTGGTTTTCAAGAAACTGAGCTTAACTTCCACAGCAGGGAGAGAAAAGTCCCAATGCACACAAGCACACTTGTTCCCAGGTATGTAGGAGGGTGGCACCAAGCATTGTGGGAATTGTAGTCTCCATGGAGGATATTTTCTTTGAAAGTCCTGGGTTGTTTTTGTTTTTTTGTAGGGTGGAGGTGGGGCAGAAGATGCTTTTGTGCATGTGTCTCCCCGCCTACCACTGGCGTTTTAAGTCTGTGTCATCCGGATTCTTTTCCTTTGCCTTGCTGCTGGAAGTGGGCGGAAATCCCTGCGCCCAGCTCTGTGCAGTGGAGCTTGGGAGCTGTAACTTGAAGGAATCTCAGGCTTTGGAACTGATGTCTGGTAGGAATTGTGTGATTGCTGCAGGAGTCTCCCCTCCACGGGTTTCTGTTTGTTTTTCTATTTCTGTTTGTTTGGTGGGGGGTGAACTCTGGGCCTGCAAGCAGCATTCCTGAGCTCCTCAGCTCAGAGGGAGAGCTTTATACTTGAACCAAAGCGCCTACTTCCTTCTCCATGCTTTTTTCCAGTATACAGTTGATAATTTGCTTGAGGTTCAAATGTCTGAGAGCAAGCTGGGTGATTGTCCAGACCAGGAGAGCCCCAGAATTGTGCATTTGTACTCCAAGACCAAGGGATTCTTCTATTAACCCATATGACTTTATTTGCTTTGCCTAGGTGTAAGAGCAGTACAGGAAGAATTCTAGTGATATTGTGAGGTGTGTGCCTGCCTTGAGTCCTCTTACATTGAAGTTGTATTTGGGGCTTCTGTGATTTTTCTCCTAGAGATATTTTAATCTATTTGGCTTGAGTTTTTAATCTCCTGGCTTGAGTTCACACATGTTTGTATTCGACACTGTTTCTAGAGACAGTTGTACACTGGATATTGGAGTATTGAGTGCTGGTCCTGTATTTTTAGGAATGAAGCCTAGCAATGTTTGAAGCAGAGCACCCTATGAATAGGAAACTCTATCCTAAATGGACAGACCTTGTCAATTCTGAGAAGCCCTAAAGGGAAAAAGCAGAAAAGCAAGGAAGGGTAAGATGTTGCTAGCTTCCTTTGCCTTCTGCAAAAATTGTTGCTACTTCCCTGAGTGCCAGATTCCCGTGGTACTCTTTACTACACCACTCTCAATAACTTTGTGTTGTTGCAAGATTGAACTAATTCCTAGGAGGTGTGATGAACTGGATTGAGGAATAAGCCAGAGCATAGTTATGAGAGGGTACCTGAGGTTGTGGTTTGGGATGGTGGTGTAATTGTTATGACTGAAAGTATCTATTCATGTTGTAATCCCTAATCCTGTTTTCCCTAATTTATTCAGCCTGTTAACACTGTTATTTTTGTATGTAATCATGCAAACTTACATTAAGTGTGCCATCTATGGATTTGCTAATGCTAGCTCTAATCAGTTGGTTGTGCCTGGTAGTACAGAAAGTGTTGGTCTGGGACATGTGGGCTAAAAAGAAAATTCACAAAAGAAAACTTGTGGTAATATGTCTTACTCAAGATTTTGTATGCTTTGTAGGTGTTACTTATCTTCAGGTGTGTCACGCCTATATCGATTATTTTGTGTTGTATCTTTAGGATGGCCAAGGTTCTTCACATGACTGTTTAGGGAAATGAACATTAGGGAGTTCTCAAACCTGGGTTACCTCATCTTTACTCATGTTCTTTGGACAAAGCATTTTAAATGGCAACTTGCTAATCATTGCATATGTGTGCAATGGTTAAAGTGAAATGTGCCATTTGACACCCATTATTGAAATAGTATAACGTAAGAAATATATTCTATATACATTTTTCATTCTAACTTTGGGTGAAAATTAGTGAGTTACATCATATATGCTTTCCATGGTGTTTAAATATGTAAATGAATGAGGTAGAACACAAAATCCAATGGATTCCTAGGAAACTTTTGCATTAAAAAAGCAGTTCATGGGCTGGAAACTTGGCTCAGTGGTAGAGTGCTTGCCTTGCATGCATGAGGCCCTGGGCTCGATTCCTCAGCACCACATAAGCAGAAAAGGCTGGAAGTGGTGCTGTGGCTCAAGTGGTAGAGCACTAGCCTTGAGCTGAAGAGCTGAGGGACAGCACCCAGGCCCAGAGTTCAGGCACCAGGACTGGCAAAAAAAAAAAAAAAAAAAAGCAGTTCATACATCCTGAAGTATATTCAGTAATAACAAATGACTTTTAGTGGAAATATATGTTTTTGCTTTCAATTATTCAATAATTTCAGTGGGAACATTCATATTTTCCAATTTAGTGTGTACATAAATACATAAATTAGTAGGTTTAATAATATCTATCTATCAGGAAATGGGCTGGATTTGTGTTTATTGGACACTTTAATGCTCTACCTAAGACATTAAAAATTCTTCGCTTATAAGAAGGCTTTATGTTTTCACAATAAAAAATAAATAAAAATTTTTAAAGAAAGGATTTACAGTTTTCCAGTCCATGTATCATGTTAGCAAGAGGAAATTCTGGGCCCAAAATCTCACAGATTCATTTCTGAATGCATCATTTTCCTTAAATTCCAGCCATGCTTCCAATATCTCTGCTCATTGTCAGCAGCAAGACAGAATGAATGGATCTCTGGTGAGTTGATTTTTTTTATTTTTCATTTGTTTTCCATTCCACTATATCAACCTAAAGATGTCCAAGAATTAAAAACAATACCAACCACACAGGTTCAGCCTCAGGAACATATTCATAAATCAGATAAAGAAGGCTTTGTAAATTAGCAGATAAAGATTGCTTGTAGGTTTAGCAGATTGAATGGTTATATTCTAAGTTGAATTCAGATTGGCTTCAGAATGTCTAGGTATCAACTTGTCATAAAATGTAGTCACACCTGTTATGTGATATAATGACACCAAGCAGGTTACTTCTCATGGAAGGTGAAGGATAGATTGCCACCAGATCACATCCTCATGAGTAACATTAAACTATCTCAATGAAATTTTCCTGGAATTGCTGAAATAGTGTGGTCATGCACACCTTCGTGTGTTCTTAAGGAATGATTAACCTATATGTACTTAAATTACTCTCCATATATAGTTCTTGCACTGCTTCATGGTCTTGGTCTTACTAGAAACTTAGGCTATATTTGTTGCTAAGCTGTATGGTCTTTCTACAAATTCCTGTTTGTTTTCTAAAGCATTCTCACAAGATTTCTTTCCTCTATTTTCTCTCTCCATTTTTGATTTTCTACTCACTAGTGTTGGTTATTTTTCTTACTCTCTCTTTGTATCTATCTTTTATCATTTTTTCTTTTTTCAATCCCTCTTTCCTCCATATGTGTCTCAGTTGTTTCTTTTCTTCAAATGATCTATCTGGAACAAGATTTTCTTAGTGATCAGCTTTATGTTGCTGACATGGCTCTTAGGATTGACATTTTTCTTACCCATAATATAGAAAAATTGTTGCCTAGAGAGTTCTACAGGATTCCAGAAACAAAGAAAATTAGAGAAACACAAAAACATAAGCAGATAGATTTAGGGGAAACCAGGGTTCCGAAGGCTCTTTGGCCCTTTGTCCCTGGGTGCCAGCAAGCTAGCATAGTTCCTTGAGTTCACACAGGGAAGATTACTATTGATAACATGCAAAATTGAAGTATCTATATTAATAGTATAATCAGAGCCACAACAGGTTGTGAGGAAAACATGTTTCCTTATTCTCCTGAGACAGAAGACTGGCGTCAAGAGAAAATGCAGACATGGAGTTCCTCTTACCTAGCCTTCAAGGTGAACAGCAGCGCAGTTTCAGATGCTATCTTTCCAACAGTAAGGAAAAGGCCTGCGCTCCAGTCTCTTAACCATCTCCAGAATTCTCTTTTAACCCTTCTGCGGCCAGCTCTCAGTTCTCTCAGTGGTGTCAGGCTGGAATTCCAACCTCTCAAACCTTTTCCCTTTCAGCTCAACTTCAGAGTCCCCTACAGAAAAGTACTTCCTTCTACCAATTGATACACTACAAGAAAATCTGTTTTCTCCTGATTTTGTGTTGGTCTAACTTCATTTGATGTGGTATTCAGTTTTGTTTTTCCTTCCCACTACTTTTGAATATTTTAATTCACTGCCAGTATAAGATGGGAACTAGTGTTGAAAAAAAATAATACAGTGACGAGATGTTCTCTATTAGAAATATCTCTTGTCGCAAAATCTCACAGATGTTTGCTCACTAATTGATTTTGATCTCTGAGGTATTTCACTATTAACTAACACAAGTGAAAATATAACCTTAGAGATCTACTGGAGAAAGACCTCAGGAATATGTAATGCATTTGAGCATTTGGTCATATTTATCATTTTTGTCATCTTGAGTGTTCCTTGAGCCTCTCTATATTTGCCTTCAACTTCCATGAAGGGCTATTAAAATGAAAACCTTGAAAGGAACATTTTTTCCCCTCTACATTTATTTTGTATTGTAGAATGTAGGCAAAGTTTACAAAATTTCATGATAGCAGTTCTTTTTTACATGGGAAGGAAATATCAGGGTATCTATGACCATATTTCAATATTTAGCATTTAAACCAAACATTTTAAACCACGGATATTTTTATGTGGGAACTCAATTAAATCGTATAAGGGCCTAATCAATCATTAGTTACTTTCTGGAGTACTGTTACTGTTTTTTTTTAAAATATTCATGTGGACACTAATTTTCATAGATCTAGCAATGTTCTATGTTCTGTATTCCATGTGATATCCTGAATGTGTGCTGCTTGCTTTTGAGAGTACTTGTTAATAGAAGGTCTAAATAGGATTAATGGTGAAGCAGTATGTGTCAAACAGGAAAAATATTGGTTTAATTAATTTTTACCCTGGTATGTACTGAAATGTTATCAAAAATAATAATATAATTTTTCAGACACCTCCTTAGACTTAACGTTATCATGCCAGATTATTGTCTCCTTAGAGTTTTTATCTTGTCTCTATTGCTAGCAGCAGAAATGTGTTTGCATGCATTATGGAAACTGTAATTTTTTATTGGTCTTGGGGCTTGAATTCTGGGTCTGGCTGTTTTCCCTCAGCTCTTCAGATTAAGGTGAGTGCTACCACTTGAGTGACAGTGCTACTTTCATTTTCTGGTGGTTTATTGGACATAAGTGTCTCATGGACTTTCCTGCCTGGGCTGGCCTTGATCCTTGATCCTCAGACCTCAGCCTCCTGAATAGCTAGGATTACAGGCATAAGCCACCAATGCCCAGCAAATCTTTGTATTTTAATGACCAGGTTTATGTATTGTTGAATATTTCTAATTTGCTATTTAATTTTCCCAGTGAATAGTTAACAAAGCTAGCTGCAAACATTGTATGTAAGACAAAAGCATACCAGCAGCATAATGAAATTCCAGGTTGGAATTCTCATAACCCAGGTCTAATTTCTTGATGGAAATGTGCCATTACAGGAGCTTATGTCATTTGATGATGTGGCTGTGAACTTCACCTGGAAGGAGTGGCAGGATCTGGATTCTGGTCAGAGGACCCTTCATAGAGATGTAATGCTGGAGACTTATAACAACCTCATGTCCTTGGGTGAGCAAAGGTTATTTTTACTTGGTAGATCAAGTGCTTTTATTTTAGTAGACATTAGACTATTTATGTTATTTAGGGAGAAGATTCCAGTCCATTCCCATGTAAAAAACTTCTAGTATATAAGCCAGTCAAATTTGAGTCTGAGAGCTTGGTGTTGTTTGTCTTTCACACTGGTGCTTGAGCCACAATTCTATTTTGGCTTTTGTTTTGGGGTATATTCTGAGTTTTGGTGCTCAGGTTGGTTTCAAGCCTGCCTCTTCTGATCTCACCTCCTAATGTAGGATTACAGGTGTAAGCATTTGGACCATTACAATTTCTAAAAAAAAAAAAGATTCCAGCCCATGGGAAGTATTATTTTTTTCTAAGGGAAACTTCAACTTCATTTTATGTAACACAAGAGTTAATTCTATTCTCATTCTTTAAGAAGGCAAATCAATAGTTTGACAAATGTTCTAAGCTATGATCCACTAATAGGAAACTGACTTGCCAGACTTGGGTAATTATTATAGGTGGATCTACAGTCTAGAATAGAACATTCATTACTACTGACAGTATGCTCTGGAAATCAATAAGTAAAAGTCTGTATTTGTAAGCCAAACCTGCTACAGGTTTTAGTGCTTCAAGCTACCAATCCTAGATACTCTGGAGGCTGACATCTGAAGTTTTCAGTTTGAAACCAGCAGCTGTAGAAAAATGACCATGAGACCCTTATCTCCAATTAACCATTCAAAAACTAGAAATGTAGCCAAGACTCAAACTAATAGAATGCTAGGTTTTAGCAAAAGAGCTGAATTCAAGCCACACAGTTGGCAAAATAAACCCAAAGCTGGATGCTACTCCACCATGGAGCTGTTAAGAATTGGGAAACCATGGGCTGGGAAGGTGGCTCAGTGGCAGAGGAATTGCCTTCCATGCATGAGGCCCTGTGTTGGATTCCTCAGCACAACATAAGCAGAAAATAAAAAGCTGGAATTGGCGATGTGGCTCAAGTGATACAGTGCTAGCCTTGAGCTGAAGATCTGCCAGACAGTGCCCAGAACCAGAGTTTAGGCAGCAGAACTGGACCCCCAACCCCCAAAAAACAATTGAGGAACTAGATTTAGGAGCAACCTTGTGAACAGGATGTCTGCGATCTTACGTTAATGATGACCTAGCAAGACCAATAATTCTCCAGTATTTCGTAATCATAGGACACTGTGTTCCTAAACCTAAATTGATTGTGATGCTGGAACAAGGTACAGATCCATGCATAAGAGAAGCCTCAGACAAGAATTTTACAGGTGAGTTAAAGCATCTTGAATGGTGATGATGGGTCCAGAGCCGACTTGGTCTGTTTATCTTGAGCTGTACAGAGCAATAGTATTCCTAGTGCCCCTGAGTCATGTATGGCAAAGAACTAGGTGATCCTTTGTCTCAAGGAATTGTCAATCCAGAATTCACATGGAGGCAAACTGAATTTGTTGTGCCACCAGCGCCCGGCGGAAGTCATTCTTTATGAGAAAAAGACAATAAGAAATGTACAAAAGGAGATCTCATTTTCTTTTAAACTAGTATTATGCAGGTAGGAGGAAAATAGGAGAATGGTACTGCTGCTATTCTCTGATAAGGACACTAGCTTACGAGTTGTGCTGGGCATAGAGTGAGATTCAGAATGGAAGCATTAAGAGTACATTGATGAATGATTTGAGTAAATATTTCCTAGAAAAAAATAGAAAAATCTGAAATACAGAAAAACATTATGTTCCATTTTAAAATGTCAGTACTACATTCATAGTTAGTATGTTGCAGAGAAAAGTATATATTCTGCATAAAACAATGCTTTCATATTTGAAAATCTTGTAACAGTTAAAATGTGAGAAAATACATTTACAGTAAGGAATTTATGGATCTCATTTATGTTTTTGTCTATTTTTCTATTATGCATTTTAGATGTCCCACAAATGGAGGATGTGATTAGCACCGGTCAGGAGAGTCACAATAAGTATCTCTCTGAAGTAGCAGTCATGAATATTAACCCAGAGGAGGAAAAAGTGAGACTTATAAGAAGTTTTAATTTGAGCTCAAAACAGAAGTCAGAACTGATTAAGAATAATGGGAACTCCTTAGGAATGACGACAGAAAAGGTCACTGGTTGTCAGAATATGGGTGTTTTCAGTGAACCTGGTAAGATGTGTGCTGTACATAGTCCCCAAGTGTCTTCTGTAGTTGAATTATATAAACAATGTAAAAGGTCTTTCACTGAGAAGACATACCCTATTGTCCCTCAGAGAACACACACAGGAGAGAAACCATATGAGAGTAAAACGTGTGGAAAGATTTTCACCAGTAAGGCATACCTTACTGTCCACCAGAGAACACACACAGAAGAGAAACCTTTTGAATGTAACATTTGTGGAAAGTCTTTCACCTGCAAGAGATATCTTACTGACCACCAGAGAACACACACAGGAGAGAAACCTTATGAATGTAACATGTGTGGAAAGTCTTTCACCAAGAAGTCAAACCTTACTGTACACCAGAGGACACACACAGGAGAGAAACCTTATGAATGTAATGTGTGTGGAAAGTCTTTTACCCAGAAGATACACTTTACTGTCCATGAGAGAACACACACAGGAGAGAAACCTTATGAATGTAATGTGTGTGGAAAGTGTTTCACCAAGGAGTCAACTCTCACTGTCCATCAGAGAACACATACAGGAAAGAAACCTTATGAATGTAACATGTGTGGAAAGTCTTTTACCCAGAACTCACACCTCACTGTCCATCAGAGAATACACACTAGAAAGAAACCTTATGAATGTAAGGTGTGTGGAAAGTCTTTCACCCAGAAGATAGGTCTCACTGTCCACCAGAGAACACACACAGGCGAGAAACCTTTTGAATGTAACATGTGTGAAATGTCTTTCACCGAGAAGTCAAATCTTACTGTCCACCATAGAACACACACAGGAGAGAAACCTTATGAATATAACCTGTGTGGAAAGTCTTTCACCCAGAACATACACCTTTCTCTCCATCAGAAAAAATCCCACCAGAGAGAAATGTTATGTATGTAGCAAGCATGGAAATTCTTTCACCTGGAAGGCACAACTTAACATCCATCACAGAACACAAGAAGAGAAACCTTATGAATACAACCAGTGTGGAAAGACCTGGAGGTCACAGCTTAACACACATAAGTTGATTCACACAAATGAAATAACTTAGGATTGTACTAAATGGGAAAGTCTTTGACTTGTAAGACACAGCTCAGGGTTCATCATAGAACACACAAAACACAGAGACACACAGACACACACACACACCCTCACACACAAAGAGGAGAGAAATCCTATGTAGGAAAAATAAATGGAAAGGTTTTCAAGAAAAAGTCCTAACTCAGTTTGCATCAGAGAACAGACACAGACGAGAATATACAAATGTAACAATTGTGGAAAGTCCTTTACCAAGTATTCATGGATCCAAGTTCATAGGACACACACAGCGGAGTAATCTTAAAAATATTACAAATGTGAATAAGGGAAACCATGGGACCTATTATTTGCAATATGTAGTATATGTATGAGTCAAGCAGAAAAGGTCAGATAATGTGGTGTTAGGAAAATGAACCCTTATCTATGTATTTAAATGTTTTTTTTCTTTCATGCATTTCTTTCTAATGCATTTATAAGATTATTTCTTTGTTGCTTTGTATGTCCCTCCCACACAGTATAATCCCTGCTTTCACTGTATTTGATGTAGGTATAATTTGTGGAGGAGAAGGGGAAGAACAAGTCATTTAAGCATACAGGTGGACCCGTTGCAACAATGAGAAGTACAAGTTGTCATGTCGAAAATGAACTTTACAACTTTGGTGGAGGGGGGAGAATAGGGTGGTGGGGCAGGGGGAGGCTGGGAAGGGATGTGAAGGGTAAACAAAAGAGGAGGCTGCAATGCTTGATAAGAAATGCACTCATTATCTTGCCCATGTAATTGTAACCCCTCTGTACAGTATGTTCACAATAAAATAAAATGAACAATATTGCAAATGTGGAAATCCTTTGATCAGAATGGAATACCTCATGTTTACCAGAGAACTGACTCACATAGGAGAAAAGAAAGTAGTGCATAGAACATATGTGAAATGACTTTCAATCAGAACTGAGTCCTCAGCATATGTGAGAGCAGAGACAGGAAAGAAATTATGAGTATAGAAAACATTTTTCCCGAAGTCCGATCTGTACAGGTATCAGAGACCTGGACACATGACAGAATCTCTGTAAATATAAACATGAGAGGAAGTCTTTAAACCAGAAGCCAACCTTCACCAAGTATTAGAACATTCACCCAGGAAAGAAGCCCAATGTAGGAAAATCTTTGTCAGAAAACCTCTGTAAATTATACAGAGAAATCCTTCATGGAAGATGTCAGCTAGGTGTGAAGGGAAACCATTCTTCACTCTTCAGCTTTCATTGAGCCAACATTTCTCATCCTCTCATCGTGTTGAGTGGGGATGGTGTCATTCAATATTATCCTTTGGCAAATACTTTTGCTTGAGCTCAAAATTTAAGGGACTTACTGCTCACTGAGTTGGTAAAGTACCCTTTCTTTCTTTTAATTTAAAACCTGCAATTAAAAATGAGCAATGACACTCCCTCATGTGTGGAATCTTAGCTACTCAGGAGGCTGAAATTAGAAAGGTAGTATTTGTAGGCCATCCAATGCAAAAGCTTTATGAATATGGTTTCTTAGTCAATAAAAGGATGGATCTGGTCATATGTGCCTACCTTGTTTGCTACTTGTGATATGTAAGTATAAAATTAGTGTGTTGAAAGACCCAGACAAAGAAGCAAGACTTTAATGTGAAAAATCAGTGATACAAAAAGGCATCTGGTATAGAAGGTAAAGGAAGCCTCACTAATTTTGTCCCTGAATTCAACCTGAGGACCACTAATATGATGTGTGCAAACAATGCATTCTTCCAAATATTTAGTGGAAGAATTTGGATGTGGTTTACAGAATGATAGGTAAACAGTCCTTTACCAAGTGATTGCAAAAGGACCTTTGCCTATGTCAATATGATGTTATGGATTTTATATTGTATTCTGTGGAAACCATGAGTCCTGCTTGGATCAAGTAGTTAAGATCTCCTGATCTAACAGGGCACTGGTGCTTCACATTGGAATTCTTAATTGCTCAAGAGTATGAGTTTTAAAATCACAATTGAAAGGCCAACTAGGTAGGAAATGCTCTGAGAAAGTTTTCGCCTATTTTCCCACAAGTAGTGCTGTGAATCATGTTGGTAGACTGTCATCACTTTTGTTCCTTTATTACAAAATCTCAGGGACAGTACCTAGGCCCTGAGTAGAAAGAACTTCAAGGCCAGGGAAGATATTTTTAAAAATGGGTTCTTTGGCCTTCGTGCAGGAAAATTTCCATTCCTATAGAAACCTAAAATACTCCATAGGGTATAGTCATGGTCCGTCAATTGAAGTTGATATTGAAATGTCTTAAAGCCTGGGTAATAATAAATTGTCACAAATAGTTTGGTATCTTTTGTCATGTGAATGCACATGCATATACCTTTATATTTCTGACTAGTTCATAGGTCCTTGCAGAGGTTCAAGTTACTATGTAGGACAATGTGGTCCACATCTGTAGGAATTAGACATTCCAAGAGAGATCTCCACATATAAAATGTGGCCAAATATTTCAATATACTTGAAACAGTATCATAAGAAAAGAAGGAGTCAATAATGATCATTTAAGATCCCAGAATACCAATATATTTGAATGAGAAAACAATGGTCTTCTACTGTGTGCACACAGATGTAGGAGACATACTCTTTTCAGTGTGTTCTGTCCAGATGTGTAGAAGCAATTTTGTTGTTCTTCCCTTATGGATTGCACTTTATTTCAAGGCCACTCCCAGGGGTGAATGACAGTATGTGTAGTTTCAGCTCATTCTAAAAGCTACTATGTCCTGAGAAGAAAAGTAGTGAACCATGATTTGGGCACATATCCACCGTAGAACTAATCACTAAGACTGGGTTGTTATATAATTTTTCAGAATGTCAATGGTCCTATCACAAGTTTCATCCTGTAGCAATATCCAAAGTTAGGCTTTAGAAGAGGTCTGCCTTTGTTCAAAGATTTCAACTCTAAATTAGATTATTTTCAATAGCCATTCATTGAATATTACTGGATAAAGTATACAAACATAGTCACATCTATGTTACCGAACATTGTGATATCATCAGCAGGGGCAGTTCATATGACCCAAAGTCATGACCCTGAAGAGTCTGCTCTCCAGAGATCTAAGTATTTAACCAAAACCTCCAGTTCCCAAGCAATCTTGATCCCAATGAGAGAGCAGGATTTTAGGTGAATCCTTGTTTCTTCCTGAGGTTAACCTGGAATGATGCATCTCAGAGTGACTGGAAGGGTCAGAAGCTGGGATACTGAGCACGGTGGGTACTGAACAAGGCTCTCATAGGATTTTCATTAGAACCTCAGGGACCACCCAAGGCCTCCTTCCATTACCTTGAGCACTTATATCTTTATTGTTGTCCACCTCTAGGTCATTTTTCCTCCCATAATTAGCAGAGTATTAAGTGTACATTTTTCCTGCTCCTTTGAGAAACATCTTACCCTAACCTCTCTTTTCTGTTTCCTCAATGAATTCTGAGGTTCTTTTTATTTTTTTTTTTGTTCAAGTTTCTGGATCAAAAACATCCTTGTATGAAGTCCCTGTTATAAAGTTGTCAGTACTTTGAGAAAATCACTACCGGGAGCATCCACAGCTAACCATCTTTTCTTCACTTGTCCATGGGGTCTGAGCAAAACCAAGCCAAATCTTTATATGTGCATTCTAACTTAAATGTTTGTTACCAAAAGTTTGATGTAGAGACTTCATCAGGTGTGTTGGAAGTTGTTTGGGCTCATAGTCTAGGCCAGAACTCAAAATGCAAGGTACAGGAAAGAAAAGATTGGTGAGGAGACAGCCAAGGAAAGGAGCACAGTGCCAAAGTCTTCATGCAATATGCAAGCCTGGCAAGCCCCTTGGGACAGGAGTGAGGAGCCCAGAACAGGGCCTGTGCTACCTATCAGTACACTACCAGCACCACATGGTACCTCTAGCATGGGACATGGTGTGCCCAGGTTTCAGGAGGGCTGACTGTTGACACAGGGACCTGTTAGTCAAGTTAAGCCAGTGCCTAATGTAAGTGTCTTGCCTTATGTAGATGATACAATTGCTGTGGACAAGAAGAATTGGTAGTAAAACTATTGTCTGATAAACTAGTTAAAATTCTTCAGGATATTTGTGTGTGTGTGTGTGTGTGTGTGTGTCCTAAAAAGAAATTGAAAAGTAGTTCAGAGAGAGCTCAAATGACAAGAGTGTCAGACTTAATTCCTCAGCAAGATAGATGCTTTACAATCACAACCAATAAGTGAAAAGGAAAGGTTTCCTTCACTTATTTTTACCTACCTTCACAAAGACCATTGTGTTCAAGATAATAAGAACAGAAATGTATGTGTTGATGCTTACTGTTGTACAACAGCTAGTTTACAAGTGACAGCAGAGGCATAGAGTCTCTTCTGTGTGTGGCCCCTGCACTCACTGGAAAGGAGGACAGTAGTATTGAAAGTGAACTAAAGTCACTTGTAAGTTTGTCATTTAAATTGCAGGGAAGCATTGACTAATTTAAGTGAGCAGACTTTTTGTTTTGCTGGTCCTTAGGCTTGAACTCAGAGGCCAGGTGCTGTCCCTGAGCTGCTTTTGCTAAAGTGTAGCATTCTACCACTGGAGCCACAGCACCACTTCCAGGTTTTTCTGTGCATGTGGACCTGAGGAATAGAACCCAGCTCCTCATTCATGCGATGCAAGCCCTGTACCACTTCGCTACCTTGCCTGTCCTATAAGCAGACTTTGTATGTTAAAAGAAGAAAGAATAGGTTGGTATGTAGTATCCACCTTCCATGTGCAAGTCCCAAGGTTCAATCCCCCAAAGTGAAAGGAAGAAAGTAGAAAATGGAATGATATGAAGTGTACAGATACAAGAACAAAGAAAAATAGAAGAACAAAGGCAATGAGCAAGTATTTAGGTTTTTGTTTGTTCATAATTGTTTCTTTTTTCTTTTAATAGTTAGCTGTGGGGTTTGAACTCAGGGAGGGCCTGGCATATTCCCTAGGCTTTTCACTAAAGGCTGGCATGCTACCACTTCCAGCCAGAATGTCACTTCTAGTTTTCTGGCATTTAATTGGTGACAAGTCACAATGAATTTTCTGCTGATGTGGGGCTGAGGAGTGGAACCCAGTGCCTCATGTATGGAAGGTAAGCACTCTACCACTGAGCCACACTCCCAGCCCTGCCTCCTTTCTGAAAATAGTGTGGTTGGGGCTGGCAATGTGGCTTAGTGATAAAGTGCTTGCCTAGCATGCCTGGAGCACTAAGTTTGATATCTCAATACCTAACAAACAACAAAAACTACCAAACACCCCTAGAAGCACTGGTGTTGTAGCTCAAGTGGTAGAGTGGTAGCCTTCAGCATAATAAAATTCAGGAACAGTTCTCACACCTTGAGTTCAAGCCCCAGGAATGTCAAACAACAACAACAAATGAGCAAATGAAAACAAAAACCCAGTGTCAGCATATTTCATTGATAAACACCACACACACACACACACACACACACACACACACACACACACACACACATACTTTTTTTTAAAACCATATTCACCTCCTTTACTGTGTGTGCTCACCCTCCTGGCTCCAAATGCTACCTACATCCATAGGAGAACTTATTCTCTATTTCTGTTGTTTTTGCATTCTTATAAAAATTATTGTGGGGGCTGGGAAGGTGGCTCAGTGGTAGAGCGCTTGCCTTGCATGCCTGAGGCCCTGGGTTCAATTCCTCAGCACCACATAAGCAAAAAGAAAATAAAAAGCTGACAATGGCACTGTGGCTCAAGTGGTAGAGTGCTAGCCTTGAGCTGAAGACCTGAGGGACATGGCCCAGGCCCTGAGTTCAAGCCCCACCACCAGACCCCGCCAAAAAAAATTATGGTAAAGGTGATATACATACATATACATCTGTACATACATATATCTGTATGTCTATATATACATATATATGTACATATACATATGTATGTACATACATATACATAAGTATGTATATCATACATATTTGCATCTATGTATATATACATATGTGTGTATACATATATACCTCTATGTATATATACATATATATACCTATGTATATTACATATGTGTGTGTATATATGTGTGTATATATATATATATATATATATATATATATACAGAGATGTATGTATGAATGTCAACGTTACATAAGCCAGGTATTGATTTTATTACTTGATTGATTACTCAATTTATTTCATTGATTTCATTACTTGTTGAACAATATGCATTTTTGCACAATTCCATCCCCTTTGGAAAGCAGCATTTATTTCCATATAACACAGTAAAATATACCAATATTAGGTATTGATCTCATTGTCTGGGTGCTGTCCCTGACCATTTTATCTTAAGGATCTATCACTGGAGCCATCTATCAATTTCTACCCCTGGATTTTTAGGTGATTAATTGTAGATAAGAGTTTCATTGACTTTTCTGAAAAGGCTGGATGAAATCTCAATCCTCCGGTCTCAGGTTTGCTACCATGAGACACTTGTGTCCAGCACCTTTAAATATTATTATATGCACTATGTTATTTGTGGTATGTTTTTTCTTTTCATCATTCACGAGGTTTGATCTCTGGGCCTGGGCTCTGTCCCTCAGCTCTTCAGCTCAAGGCTACTGCTCTACTGCTGGACCCACAGCACCACTTTCAGATTCTTCTGTTTATGTGGTGCTGAGCAACCTAACCCAGGGCCTCATGTATGCAAGGCAAGCACTCTCCACTGAGCCCCCTTTCCAGCCCCTACAGTAGCATTTTCAAAGGAATATATTAGGCCTTACGTATTTGTTTGTTGCACAGATTCAACAAACCATAGAACCCAAAGACTTGACAAAGTATGGCACCTATAGTAAACATGTGGTCTTTGAAAAAACTGTCATTATCCAATGAACAATTCTTTGTAACAACTATTTAGTAGGATTTAAATTGTAATAGGTATCAGAGGTGATTTACGTGTGTATAATATTCCCTGGAAATTATATTAGAGGTGATTTGCACTGTGTAGAACGATGTGTGCAGGTTACATGAAAGCAAACTAAGAAATACATATCAGATGAGACAAACATAACAAATAGCAAAGTAATCACTAAAATGAAACCATGTTAATATTGTAATATAAAAATAATAAATATATCAGGTACTGTCTGATTTGAACAGAAGAAAACATACTCAAAAAACTCAATAAGCCAAAGAGACATACATTAATTATTGAGAAATAAAAGTAAATCAGTATAAACATACCATGAGCAACAATCTATAGTAAAAATACAGGTAGTCATAATAGGAAAGGAAAAGAACCTCAGCACAAATTCTGTTACCACAGATACAGAGCATTGATAATAACAGGCAAATTATAAATCTGTATAACAAAAGTTCTATTCTGAAAAGTAAAGTCTACGAAGACATGATTAAAAGGACAAAGAATGATAATTTCTTTAATCTATCATTATGATTGGAGAAGTAATACTCCTCTTAATGACTGAATAACTAGACAAAAAGTCACTAGAAACACATGGATGGCATTATCTTTACAAAATGCTGTTTATAAAGCACTATGCAGTTATATTTACCAAGACAGACACACTGAGAATAGATCTGAAGACAAATTGTCTTGAAATCAGTATGACAAACAAATCTATATATTAGTACAATGAAATGCAACAATATGTTGCTAATAATCTAACAGTAAAACAAACAGAAGGAAACTAGAATGAATATGTAAAAATATATGTATGCTCTCATTGTGATTTATTCAATATTAAAGGGAGCTACTTTCTTATTTCACTTGTGAAATGAAAATAATTGCTTTCAATTATGTATGGTGTATTCACTTGTATATCTTCTGGTGGGTGTGGCAGAGCCATAAAATGTGAGGGAAATAGGGTGATGAAAGTAAAATATACAACTCAAGAGTTGAGATAGGAGGGAGAGATTGGGAGAGATTGAAGGCATGGAAGACACTGTATGAAAGGAAGGTATTTTTTACCTCACTCATATCATTATATCTCTCTATACATCACCTCCACAATAACATTAAATTACATTAATTATAAAACAATACCTCCAGCATAAATGATTTGCTTAGTGAAGAAATATACTGCAGTTAGAACAGTTACAATTGTTAGAAACACAATACAACACTTAATTTGAAAGATAAACTATTTCAGTTTATTTTGAATATTAATTCTACATAAACCAGTAACAATAAACTGTTTCATTGTAGTATCCAATTAAGTGTTAATGTTAAATATTGAGGTAAGAAAAATCAAGGCAAGTACTTCTTGCTCAAGACTGTCATTTTAGCCTACTTAGTAAGGAGGAAACTGAGGTGTGGAAGCCAGCCTGGATAGACAACTCAAACTAAGCAGCTAATGAACAGGTTAGAGGTATGGCTCAAGTGATAGTGCCACAAGTGAGTGAGGAAGTTGACTGACTGTGAGACCTGCAGTTCAAGCTCCAATAGTAGCTGAAGAAAACCATGAAGTATGTGTATTACATGTGTTTCTAAGTTAGAAACCTAATTGTAGTGATACTAGCAAGTCTTCATCTCAGATATAAAGGGAAAAGAAGATGAGTGGAGAAGGTGGGGAAGGGAAGCAAAAGGTTAGGGAAAAGAAGGAAGAAGAAAGAACAAGAGAGTAGTGGAGAGGAGGGGAAAAGAGGAAAAGGGAAAATAAGAGAAGAGAGAAGGGGAGGAAAGTTTCATGACAGTAACTGGTCTGGGAAGATTGCTCAGTGGTAGAGTGCTTGCTTAGCATGCATGAGGCCCTGTGTTTGAATCCTCAGTACCACATAAGCAAAAATGTTTGAAGTGTTCCTTTGGTTCAATTTTTAATGTACTCACCTTGAGTACATTAAAAAAAAGTACTTGCAGACAGTAAACTGATTGATTCTGGCATCATCTTCACCTGCTCTAATATATATACTGCAATAAAATAACAGAATTTAAAGACAGATATACTTTATAATCTATGAATTAAATTGATTTGTCAAATTTTACTCATTACTTTCCCAGAAACTCCCAAATATCATGTATGAAATTTTAAGAAGTTTTTGGTTATTTGAGTCTGAAATTTGCCTTTCTTTATAAAGTTTTTCCCTCATTTTGTTGTTGGTCCTGTGGCTTGAATACAGAGCTTGGGCACTGTCTGTGAGCATTTGCTGTGCTGTACTTGCCTTTCTTTTATTAATTGCTTCAGGAGACTAGTGAAAAGTTTCCTCCCAGGAGTTTCTTAGAAAATGGTACTCCTCCTCCAAGACCCTTCAAAAAAAATGGTTGTCTAGGTAGATCAGGATGAATGTGGGAGTAGGTAGAGTTCAGGGCAGGTCTATGTTCGTGTGAAGCTTGATTACTTGCTCCAAACCAGTCTCTTTTTACTTTTCTGTTTTGCATATCCTATTTTGTTTTGATTTTCTACCTCTTCTCTGACCCTAGAAGTTCCTGTCAGCAAGTCTAGGCCACATATCTAGGGGACCTAAGACTTGTTTTCCCAGACTGTATGCATTACACTGGGCAATAAATCTTTTGCCTCCCTACCTCATATAAGACATGCTAAGCTTGTCTCTTAAGGGTTTGTTGTGATTGTTGATTATGCTTTCCCCACATTATGATTGGGAAGGATTGTGTAGGAAATTTTCATGCCTGTTATTCAGTCCTCCAATGTAAGGTTTTTCCATCTCTCTTTTAGTGGACTTTAGCTATTCCTCATGAAAATGGAGATCCTGAGGCACATTTGGATGGATAGACGGCAACATGGGAGCACCTATAAAATATGAAGGAAAAATAATTCTTCCTTTCTGTATAAATTAAAAGTAAGTTCCTGAGAGGCAAAGATATAAGGATCAGGTAAAAATGGGTGCTTCCTAGACTAGCTGTGCCCCATAGTTGTCATTGTTCTTGGTTACATTTTTCAAACATTCATTTCTAAGTATTATGTTTATTGTACTTGTATAAATAGAATTTACTTCCTACATTATTTTTGAATTATTCATTGCTCACAGACGTAAGTCTCATTATTATACAAATATTATATCCTCTTACTTCATTGATTACAGTTATTGACTATTGCAGATCCTGAGGTAGAAGGTACAAGTATGGTAAGGTATTCAGGGACAGATTATGGGTCTGAGTTCCTTTGGAAAAAAAGGTGAACCAATGGAAAAAGATGGAGCTTATGCATAACACTTGTAAAATTCCTTTGGCAGGAGATGTGGTGCATCTCTCTTGGCTTCGCCTATGCCCAGCAATTCCCATGGTTACGATGATCCATCACCCTGGAGGGCCTGTGGATTTCACATCTTGTCCACTGTTCTCATGGTAGGACTCTCCCAGTATGTATGGCAGGTCTCAAAGTAGTGACATGATCAGTGGTACCTTGCTGGCTCCCATTTTGTCAGTTTGTGTGGACAAGCTCACCCTGACATCTTGAGTCTGGCTGCTGCCATGAGGCCTATTTGAACTAATGCCTCTCACCATCCCATACTCTGTTCAGAGATCTGTCCTGTTTCATGGTTTTGTATCATTTACTGTGCAAGCTTGTGTTATGTATCCATATATGCTAGTAGTTGGGCTGGGTATGCTTTTCAAGGGTGGGGTGGTGTTTCATGCCTCTTGCAGGAACAATTGTGTTCTCACTAACTGCATGAGTAATCCTAGCTTACTAGGCAATCCCCTTAACTTACATTGCATGTTTAGTTGATAGAACCATGGTATAATAAGTTTGGGTCTCGGTTTGCCATTGAGGTTCAGAGGACTCTTAGCCATTGCTGCAGATTTTGGGGAATATTGTTTACCCTCATTATTGCTACCCAGACTCTTATTGCTAGCGCTACTGCTTCTCTTGTGATCTTTGTACAAACCATATATACAGCATAACATGTTAATACTTTAGTTTGAAATGTTTTTGGTACCCTTGATATGCAGGTGGGAGTAGATAAAAGGATTGTGATATGTTTTATGATTTGGAAACAGCAATGATGTATGTTGATAATCACATAGACCTGCTAAAGACCCAGTTAAAAATGATGTGTCATGCTAATTGTCAGTACATCTGTGTTATCCCTCTTGAATATGATGGAAATATGACTTGTACCAATATCCAGTAACATATTTGAGGAACCCTGCCCTCAATAATTTAAGCTTAGGCATTATGCAGCTTCAGGGTCAGATATCTGGTATTGGTCACTCCACCATGCAGGCTTAGCTGTATCACTTCTCCATTACCTGCAGGAATTCAGCTGGGGAAATAGGACTCTTTTTGCTATTTCTTAGGCATTTTCCTGTTTATTGTTTTGGTATTTATTTTTTCATCCTTTCTCTCTGAGATGTATGATCTGCTGATTTTCCAGGTTTCAGGCTGATAGACACTTGCTCAATTTACAAAATGAAAAAGGCGGAAGTGGTGCAGACCCTAAGGTGCCAGGAGCTAGCAAGGTGTGAGCAAAATCTCCATGAACACAGACTCCAACCTTCTGTGCTATAAGTACTTGCCATTTTTGTAGGAGGGAGTGTTCCTTGTAGCTTCTGGGCCTGAAGGTTTACCTCTAGGTGTTTGGTGGGCAGAGGTTGAAATTGAATTTGGAAAGATGCATATGGTCTGCATTTGTTGGCACAGTGAGTCCTAGAACAACGTGATGGAAGCACTGGACAGATCTAGAAAGTGTCTATAGCTAAGGTTATTGCTGGAATAAAGAGAGGTTCATCATTGGCCTTCTCTCAGTCTGTTCCACTATCATCCCATTGCCCTTCCAGAGCACTGTTGGTGTTGTGGCTGTCACGCAACAGTGGTAGAGTGCTTACCGAACATGCATGAAGCCTTAGTTCAAGTCCTTAGTACCACATACATAGGGTGCTAGTTTTAAGCAAAATTTTAGAGACAGTGTCCAGGCACTGAGTTCAAGCCCCAGGGCTGGGACATAAAAGAGAAGAAATGCAAGCTGGGTGCTGGTACCTCATGTCTTTAATCCTAGCTCTTCAAAAGGCTGAAACCTGAGTATTGCAGTCCAAAGTCAGCCAGGGCAGCAATGTCTGTGAGACAGTTATCTCAAATAAAAACCAGAAAACCAGAATTGGTGCTTTAGCTCACAATGTAGAGCAGTTGACTTGAGCTGAAGGGCTAAGGGATGGTTGCTAGGCTCACAGTTCAAGTGGCATGACCAAAAACCAAACAAAACAAAATGATAAAAGAATAAAGAAATTCATCACAAATGTAGGCTTGAACAATGAACACTATATTTCAGGGATGGGAAGGTAGTTCGTGGTAAAGTGCTTGCCTTGCATGCATGAGGCCCTGGGTTCCATTCTTCAGCACCACATAAGCAGAATAAGCCAGAAGTGACACTGTGGCTTAAGTGGTAGAGCACTAGCCTTGAGCTGAAGAGCTGAGGCACAGTACCTAGGCCCAGACTTCAGGCCCCATGACTAACAGAAAAAAGAAAAGAAAAGAAAACTACATTTCACAGGTACTCTTCGAAGCACCCCAGTTTTATCTCTTTGTCTCTCAGGAATTTAGTTTTAGGGAGGAATTTTTTTTTTGGTTGTGGGGCTTGAACTCTGGGCTGGAGCACTTGTCCCTCAGCTCTTCAGCTCAAGGCGAGTGCTCTACCTCTTGAGCCACAGTGCCACTTCCCAGGAATTTAGTTTTAAAGAATGAAGTTAATTTTTCTTTATATTGTTAGAGGTGCTTTTAAGTTGAAGTCTATACATTCAAATATGCTCTTTGATT
>NW_012267572.1:132669-132916 GCF_000151885.1 Dipodomys ordii | reverse complement strand
CATTATTCTATTTATAAAAATGTTGAGTTCAGGTTTCCATGAAACACTTTGTATGTTCTAGAGATAGAGACATATGTGTTTTTCTAAGAAAATACATTCCTATTGCTCATGTGATCTGTCCCCAGGAAAATATTCAATGAACTCTTTTTTTTGTCAGTTGTGGGTCCTGAACTCTGGGCCTAGGTGCTGTCCCGAAGCTATTTCTTTTAAGGCTAGACCCCTACCACTTGAGCCATAGTGCCACTCC
>NW_012267572.1:126519-128517 GCF_000151885.1 Dipodomys ordii | reverse complement strand
GATGATCCAGCAGTCCCCAGCAGCCCAGGGCGGTGTTTGTGGCTTGGCCTGGATCTGGGCTGGGCTCTGGCGCCTGGAGGGCGGCGATGTCACGAATTACCCTGTTTGTATATGCAGTCTCTGGGAGGTTTTTTTTTTTTTTTCTTGTTTCTTCCTCAGTTCTCGCTGGTTCAGCTTTTCTTGTTGTCTTTCTCTTGGGGTTTTGTGTATGGAGACTCTTTCTCTCTTTTCGGTTGGACAGGGTTAGGACGACTCCTGTTGTTTCTGTGCCACGTTGGGGTCTCCGGGATATGATGGGCTTTTATCGTGTGTGTGTGTGTGTGTGTGCTTGTACTGGTCCAGGGGCTTGAACTCGGGGCCTGGGTGCTATTCTGGAATCTTTTTGCCTAAGGCTAGTGCGCTACCACTTGACCCAGTGCTCCACTTCTCCTTTTTGGTAGTTAATTGCAGCTAAGAGTCTCATAGACTTTCCTGCCAGTGCTGGCTTCCAACCATGATCCTCAGATCTCAGCTTCTTGAGTAACTAGGAATCCAGGCATGGGCCACTGGCACCCAACTCACAACACATGTTTTTATTCCTCTCTAATTGTTACTTAACACCGTTAATCAAACTTCCCAAAAATCTCATTCCACACAACTCTTCCCAGATTCTGAATACTCAATTTCAAGAAGTTCAATACTTCAATAATTATGTTTATACCAATACATTATGCCAATAATGTAATGTTTCCACTTATGCACGATTCACAAACAAGATTATATTTGTGTATCTGTTCAGCTTTATATCATATACATGTAGCCTATTTTTTTAGTGCTTGTGCAAAATGTCTCTGGCTTAGGTCTAGTAAAATGTGCTAGAGTTATATACATACCAAGACTTCTAAGTAGACATGGCAATTACTGATTGATTACCACCATAGAAAGTAAGACCAATTGCATCCCAGAAATTATATTATCTTAAGGGTACAAAATGCATTGTTCTTCTCTCAGCTGTCAGCAGGGTTTTGTTGAATGAAAGTCTGTTCTCTCACCACAGGCTGTTCAAAGGCCCTTCTGAAAACCTAAATGACACTTATGCTCCAGAAATATTGCTACTCAAAAGAAAAAAAAAGTAGTCAAATGAAATTGACTAAATTTTAATTGATGAATGAGAAATCGCATGGTTCTGTGGCCTCATATTCTATAATTCTAGGAAAATATGGTCTATGGAACCATTCAGATATACTTGTAATTCCCATAATCCATGTGATTTCCTTCCTATATCTCTTTTCTTCTTTTACTTCTCTCTCTCTCTGTCTCTTCTCAACTTTCTATTTCTTTCTTCCTCATATTGTCACTGCAGTACTTTTCTGAGTAGACAGACATTCCTTCTATACTAAAATTCTCTTTCCTAATTAAAAAAGTATTTAGACAGTTCCTAATATTTATACTTCTTTCTTAAATTTTTTATTATTATCGTTAAGTAGTTGTACAAAGAAGTTCCCAATTCTACAAAACAGTAGATGAATACAAGGTGTCTGATAACATTGTCACCCATCACTCCTGACCGTTTCCTTCTCTTGCTTTTTTAAAAAATGGGATTAGGTGATTACATAAATTTCACATATTTCACCGTATTGTAGAATACTGATAGTTAAAATCACAAACAGGGCTGGGAAGGTGGCTCAGTGGTAGAGCGCTTGCCTTGCATGCCTGAGGCCCTGGGTTTGATTCCTCAGCACCACATAAGCAAAAAGAAAAGGGCCCGAAGTGGCACTGTGGCTCAAGTGGTAGAGCGCTAGCCTTGAGCTGAAGAGCTGAGGGACAGCGCCCAGGCCCAGAGTACAGGCCCCACGACCTGACTCTCCCCCCCAAAAATACAAACACGTTGTCATTATTATGGTCTATACAGTTTGTGAATGCTATGAGCTTTCACAATACAAATTATTTTTTCTATATCAGGTGATATTTACATTTCTTTCCTTTTGCTTAGTGTAAGCTGTTCCCTCTTTCCCTCTT
>NW_012267572.1:122654-123001 GCF_000151885.1 Dipodomys ordii | reverse complement strand
CTGTTTTGATTACTATGGCTTTATAGTAGAGTGTGAAATTTGGTATTGATATTCCTTCAGCAGTGTTCTTTCCGTTGAGGAGTGTTTTTCCTATTCGGGATCTCTTATTGTTCCATATGAATTTTTGGATTGCCTCTTCTATTTCCTTGAAGAAAGAGGTTGGAATTTTGATAGGTATTGCATTGAATTTGTAGATAGCCTTGGAAAGTATTGCCATTTTCACGATGTTGATCTTTCCAATCCAGGAGCATGGGAGTTTTTTTTGCCACTTTCTAAGTTCTGTGTTGATTTCCTTTTTCAAGTTTTTAAAGTTTTCATCATAGAGGTCCTTCACTTCTTTGGTTAAG
>NW_012267572.1:119487-120487 GCF_000151885.1 Dipodomys ordii | reverse complement strand
TCTCTTCTCACTAATTTTAATTTGAAGTCTATTTTATCTGATATTAGGATTGCAACTCCTGCCTGTTTGTGGGGGCCATTTGCTTGGTAGATTTTATTCCAGCCTTTCACATTGAAAATGTGTTTGTTTTTATGGGCAAGATGTGACTGCTGAAGGCAGCAGATAGAAGGATTTGCTTTTTAATCCACTTAGACAGTCTATGTCACTTAATTGGAGAGTTAAGTCCATTAATGTTGAGAGATAGGACTGAGAGGTATTTGGGAATTCCTGCTATTTTATCCACCTACTTGGGGGCTGTGGCAACTGGGTTGTTCCTATGGTTCTTGGACTCTCAGTTTGGGTGTGGCTTTTTGGCCTTTATTGTGGTTTCTTGGCCTTTATTGTGGTCTTGTTGGTTTTCTATGTGTAGGACATCTTTAAGAATCTTTTGTAGGGCTGGTTTGGTGGAGATGTATTGTTTCAATTTTTCTTTGATATGGAAAGTTTTTATTTGACCTTCAGTTATGAAAGAGAGTTTAGCTGGGTACAGAATTTTTGGTTGATAGTTATTTGTCTTTAGGGCATATCATACATCATGCCAGGTTCTTCTAGCTTTGATTGTCTCCGCTGAGAAATAAATCTGAGGTGATTTTAATTGGTTTCCCTTTACAGGTGATTGATCTTTTCTCCTTGATAGCTTTAAAAATCTTTTCCTTGGTCTGAATTGATCCTGTGTGGATTATAATGTGACAGTGGGATGTCCTATTCTGGTCTGGTCTATTTGGAGTTCTAAAAGCTTCTTGTATCCGAATAGGCTTATCATTTTGCATGTTGGGAAGTTCTCTGCTAGGATCCTGGTAAACAAATTTCCTAGGCCATTAACTTCTGTCTCTAGGTGCTCCTCTACACCCATTATCCTCAGATTAGGCCTTCTGATGGTGTCTTCTAAGTGTTGAATAGATCTATCATATTTCTTGGATTTGTCTTGGATAGTTGTATGTTCTTTCTCTATAATATCTAG
>NW_012267572.1:117318-119437 GCF_000151885.1 Dipodomys ordii | reverse complement strand
ATTAACTTCTGTCTCTAGGTGCTCCTCTACACCCATTATCCTCAGATTAGGCCTTCTGATGGTGTCTTCTAAGTGTTGAATAGATCTATCATATTTCTTGGATTTGTCTTGGATAGTTGTATGTTCTTTCTCTATAATATCTAGGCTGTCTTTAATCCCCGAAATTCCATCTTCTACATGGTCTAATCTACTATCATGACTTTCTACTTTGTTTTTTTTTTCTTTTCTTTCTATTTGGTCGGCTTTGATGGCTTCAAATTCTTTGTTGGGGCTTTGTTTTAGATCTTGTATGAACTTCTTTACATCCTGTTGATTGGTTATGGTTTCCTTGGACTCCCATTCCTTCTGTTGGGTTCCATTCAGCATTCCCTTTGTGGTCTCCCTGACTTCTTTCTGCTCTCTGTTTATGGATTCCATGAATTCCTTTAGTGAGCTTTCTGTATTCTCATCCTGCACTCTCAATTCCTGTATTACTCTTTGATTAGTTTCTTCACATTCATGCAGTTCATGTAGTTCTCTTTGAGAGTTCTCAGCCTGCTCACGCCATTCCTGACTTTCTCTTTGACTGATCTCAGCCTGCTCATGATATTCCCTTATTTCTCTTTGAGTGTTCTCAAGGTGCTCATGCAATTCCTGTATCAATCTTTGAGTAGCTTCCTCACGCTCATCATATTCCTGTATAAACATTTGTTTTTCCTCCTCTCTCTCCCTATCATTCTCATAGAGAGTCCTTTGCAGGTTTTCAAACTTTTCATTTACCATGTTTACCAGTAGTGTTTGTAGAGCTTTTGGGGAACTCTCCTCTGGATTATTCATTATCATTCCTGTCCCCTGATTATCATGAGTGAGGGTTGAGATACCCAAACTTGTCATTTTTCTTGTATTTTTCCAGGTTGCTCTGCCCATTTGGGATGAAAGTAACATGAGTTTTGTGCTAGCACACTGTTTTAAGGCAAGCATCAACCAAAGTTTGTAGTTGCAGAAAGTCTGCAGATACAATCTAGTTGAACAGATATATCTATTCAACATCAAGCAACTATGTGTTATTGGGCTACGAACTGCAAAGAAGAATTTGGCAAACAGAAATTATTAGGTTTAGGGAGAGATGTGGGTAAAAATAGGTATAGAGGGATGTGGAAAGGCAGTGGGACTGTTGACTAAATCCTAATCTCAAAGCGGGAAATAGGTTGGATAGAATGATAGTAGAGAGAGAGAAAAGAAGAAGAAAGAGAAAGACAAAAAGACAAGAAAAAATAGAAAAACAAAAATTAAAAAGTGAAACACAAAAATTATGCAAATTTGAAAATGTAATATTCAGAGAAGAATATGGATAGAATAAGTGAATGGGAGGGATAGAAAGGAGATGTGAAAAAATTAAAAATGCTTAAAATATTATATAGGTATAAAGAAGTAGTACTGCTATTAAGGAATTTAAGTCTAATAGGTTTTAAATTGAGTAATAAATTTCTGGATTAAGTGTGTACACAATGGGGGATAAGGTCTAATAATCGACTACGGGTATATCTGAGGATGAGAAGAATGAAAGAGAAGAAAAAGTGAAAAGAATGAGAAGGATAGGGGGAAAAAAGATCAAATGGTCAGTATTGCTAAACAAAAAAAAATTTTTAAGAAAAAAGAAGGATACACACATATACCCCTAAAATTTATAAGAGGAAGAAAAAAATTTAATAGAAAACAAAAAAATTTTAAGTTAAAAATTAAAATTTTTTAAAAAGTTTTAGAAAAAAATTGTATAAAAGGTACAAAAAAAGAGTTCTTTGATTTTTTTTTCGGGGGGGGGGGATGGGAAGATCCTGTATCGCCCTTGTGTACATAACCAGTCTCTTGTTGTAGTCTCTGGTCTGTTTGTGGTGTTTGATTTTCCTGTGGCTTGGATTGTTTCTTAAGTCAGTTTGTTTGAGCAGGCAGAAAAAAGGCTTAACCCAGGATTTTGTGATCCTCCTCCCAAGCTAGTTCAATGGGAGGGAGATCTGCTTTGAGTATCACAAAAGAGGGAGATGGCTGTTTCCTCTAGTTTGGAGATGCTGTGATGAGGCTAGGTTCTGGGTAGAGTTGAGGCCTTTCAGCAAACAGCAGCTTTTCCCTGAGGAGCTAGCTT
>NW_012267572.1:114536-116563 GCF_000151885.1 Dipodomys ordii | reverse complement strand
TTGTTGTAGTCTCTGGTCTGTTTGTGGTGTTTGATTTTCCTGTGGCTTGGATTGTTTCTTAAGTCAGTTTGTTTGAGCAGGCAGAAAAAAGGCTTTACCCAGGATTTTGTGATCCTCCTCCCAAGCTAGTTCAATGGGAGGAAGATCTGCTTTGAGTATCACAAAAGAGGGAGATGGCTGTTTCCTCTAGTTTGGAGATGCTGTGATGAGGCTAGGTTCTGGGTAGAGTTGAGGCCTTTCAGCAAACAGCAGCTTTTCCCTGAGGAGCTAGCTTCTGAGAGAGAGACTCACAGAGCCCAGCCTGGAGCCATTCTCAGCGTTTATGTTTACTGAATTTCAATTGATTGTCAAGGCTGCTGTAGGGAGGGGAAGCCTCTGGCTCTGTTTACCCAGTGAAGAAAGCCACTCCTGGGGCTGGCACCTGACCTAGGTGACTTTTCCCTGGGGGGAGCTGAGCCTGGCAGGTAAGGTTATGATCCTATGACCTGCTAAATGACTTTTGTTTTCTTCCAAGGCCTGAGTTGGAGCTAGCTGCTCAGCCAGACCTTTGTCAGTATCAAAGATGGAGATCTCTGGTAGTGAGGGGGAGAGGTGGCCTTCCCTCCTCTGCTCCCTGAGAAGGAATGAGGATGTCAGGCTTCTACTCATACCAGAGTCTTGGTTCCTGGGTCATCTCTGGTCTGTGAACTGCAGGATGAAGATGTCTGCTCCTTGTCAGTTCTTGCTGGTGTTGAGTAGAATCCGCTCACCTGCTGCGTCTGGTGCCTTTGTCCTGGACTCTCTGTGTTGCAGGTATGGCAGCTTTGGCCGCTGCCGCTAAGGCTGCCACAGCCACGGCTGCTAGCAAGTGCTCAGATCTGTCTCCTTGCCTGGATTTTCCCTCTCTGGCCTAACTCTCTGTACTGTGATGGCACACTTGGTGTGATTCTCTGGCTTAGGACTGTTCACTGGAACACTAAAACTGCTTTCTATGAGCAAGCTTATTTAGTCTACAGCTTCTCCTCTGCCATCTTCCCTGAACATATCAAAATCATCTCTTTTTTCCTCACTCATAACTCCTGAATGCAGCAACCAGATATATTTCTAGATAGCTTAAAAAAAAAACAGGAATCCCTCTATATTTTTATCATCTTACTTAAAACTTTTCTCCAGATTTCCATCAAAATTAAAGGAGTGAAGGGTATATACCCTAGACAGGGTGCTTTTAACCTGTTATAATTCACTTTGTTTCAATTTTTAAAAATATGGAACATTTTTTATTGTGAAAATACCATACAGAGGGGTTTTAATTACATGGGCAAGATAGTGAGGACATTTCTTATCAAGCATTGTTGCCTCCTCAGAGAATCCTTTAGGAAACATTAAGCCTTTGAGGAAACAAAAATGAAGCTAGAATTAGAAATTTCATTTGTTTTTTATCATTGCAGTGGGCATCACTGTGTCAAGCAAAGATCATCAATGGAAGAAAAGAATAGGTAGCCTGGGGAGAAACAAGAAAACTGAAGTATAAAAATTTTCACAATGTGCTGGGAAGGTGGCTCAGTGGTAGAGTGCTTGCCTTGCATGCATGAGGCCCTGGGTTCAATTCCACAGCACCACATAAGCAAAAAGAAAAAAGCCAGAAGTGGAGCCGTGACTCAAGTGATAGAGTGCTAGCCTTGAGCTGAAGAGCTGAGGGACAGCACCCAGGCCCAGAGGACAGACCCTATGACCGGACCCCAAAAATAAATTCTTCACAATATCTTCCCTTTTACTAATTTGGCATGCCCTAAACTCTATAAAAATAATAACTATGTGATCATGGAGAAGTCAGTTAGATGTTTTGCATGAGACTGAGTTGTAGGGCATCCTTGAACCTCTCTCACTTTATATGTTCCATCAAAACTTCCCTTCAAACTGGGCACCAGTGGCTTATGCCTGTCATCCTAGCTACTCAGGAGGCTGAGATCTGGGGGTTGCAGTTCAAAGGCAGCCCAGGCAGAAAAATTTGTGAGACTATGATCTCCTAAAGAAACTACTCAGAAAAA
>NW_012267572.1:110992-113564 GCF_000151885.1 Dipodomys ordii | reverse complement strand
ACCATCCTCTAAAAGTTTTTTTACATTGTGGTATTTAAAATATATGTCTATCAGTATTATATTGGTATATTTTTCACATATTTATTATCTTGTACAATGGATTTGGTTTTGATATTTTATAGATGCATATAATGCATTTTAAGTCAATTTTACCTCTTCTATAATGTTTCCTAATCCCTCTTCTATCTTTGTATATAAATTTCAGTGGGTTTCATTATGATATATTCACATGAATATATAACTAATATATATGTAGCATATATGTACAATAAACATAGATAATGCATAGATTTTATATATATATATATATATATTGCTGAAATCAACTAAGTATAGTTGATTCCTTATTGGTTACCATGAGGATTACTGAAATAAATATATGGCAGCCTAGTGTGAAATTACAGCAAAATAGCTTCTGACTACACATTTAATCCTCCTCCCCTCCAATTACATCCTACTTCAGTTGTTTTGGTCAAAAAGTACATCTTTAATAGGTTGGGTACCAATAGCATTCATCCATGATTATTGCCTCACCCATTATCTTTAAAAAGTGTATAAAAACTAAATGGAGGTTGCACATAAAAATATAGTATTAACATTCCTGTTCATCTGTAGGGTGATATATACCAAGGGTATATATTTCTTCATATGGCATGGATTTGTTCTTCAATATGTTGTAGTTTCTACTTGAAACCTGACTCCACTTAGCACTTCTTGTATTGTAGATCTATTCGTGACAGACTCTCTTCTCTTTTGTTTATCTTAGGAGTATTAATTTCTCTTGCATGATAGCAGGATATGATATGAAATTAGTGTTTTAGTCCATGACACGGAATCATTTCCACCTCTTAGATTTTCATTAATTTTTTTCAACATTAAAATACAGCTTTGATTATAATAAGCAATGTGCTCTGCAACTATTAAATCTTCAAATTCATTTCAACAGATGGAAATTTTAGTATTGATGTTTGCACACACTATCTAGAGTAATTTTACCGTAAGACTTAAGAGTAATTGTAATTTGAAGATCATAGAAAGGTATATAAAGTGGATATTACCTAATTTGGTTTCACTTGATGAGCTTAGAAAGCACATGAAGTTGATATAGTCAAAGGAGATATCTCTTTTCCTAGCAAGTACAAATGTTGAGAGGTTCCGTATATTTTAATTATTTTAATTACATATTATTAGACACACTAAAGGTCATCTGGAGAATATAAAAGCACTGACTTTCAAAACAAATAAGTTTCATAATGGCAGTATCCATTGAATAAAATGAAGGTTAGGACCTCTTTGTGTTTTTCATCTTGAGAACTTGCAAATACTTTATGACGAATGAACTCTTTTTCCAGGAACAAACTAAACAATAACTTTTTTAGTTCATTCATCAAATAGAGTTTGTAATTCACAGAGCTCTGAACTCTAAACCATTATAATTTAGCTTAAGATTGACAGAAGAAAATCTTCTATTTTGGATAAACTGCATTTGGTGGTTATTTTGTAGATTATCTACCTTATTCCCTATGAGTATTCCCACTCTTCTCTTCATGTCATGAGGCAAAGAAGGGTTTTGAAGTGTTTTACAATAGATAAATGATATATGAAATACTGCATGTTCCAAGAAATGTATATAGTTACCTGATTTAAATACTGTATGGTGTGTACAATTATTAAAAAACTAACATGGACCTTGGGTCCAGTGGCATCTGCCAGTATTATTAACTACTCAGAAGGCTGAAATCTGGAGGACTGCAGTTTGAAGCCAGCCCCCGCAGAAATGTACATGACACTCCAACTCCAAAATTACTAGTAAATCAGGCTACAGGGATGTTTCAAGTGGTAGAACAACACCAAAGACAGTATGCCAACAAAGGATGGAATCCTGAGTTCAAACTCCAACTCCACCAAAAATAAAAACATGGTTCTCCATAAATATTACTTTTTATATTTTATTTATTAGTTATTTCAAGTATCAAACAATCGTATCCAATTTTTCCATATCTTGAAAGTTTGACTGGCATAGTTTTCAACAGGAAAACAGTAAGTTATACAAAATGCTTTTTTAGGGGCTGAGTAGCAGGTCCTGGGGATCAATGTGGAACCTGGGCACTGTCCCTGAGCTTTTTGCTCAAGGATAGTGCTTTATCAGTTGAGCCACAACACCACTTCAGGCATTTTCGTGATGAATTGGAGATAACATTCTCATGGACTTTCCTGCCTGGGCTGCCTTGGAACCTCAATCCTCTGATCTCAGTCTCCTGAGTAGCTAGGATTATAGGCATGAGCTACCAGTGCCTGTTCAATATACTCTTAAAGTGAGCCAATTTTATGGAAAACCATATATAATGTATGCTTATGTCTTGTATAAATACATCTTGTATATATAAACAGGCATAACAACCCACTGATACATGTACAGATTGTGTATGCATCTAGGCCCAAATATATGAGATTAAAAATTGCTATGTACATATGACCATATAAGATGATGCTAAGCAAAATGAACCCCAAGATATGGGCACAAGAGGTTTCTCTTTGTTGTTGGTGTTTTTGTTTTTTTGTTTGATTTTTT
>NW_012267572.1:106224-110677 GCF_000151885.1 Dipodomys ordii | reverse complement strand
ACATCTCATTGTTGCAATGGGTCCACCTGTAATTTTTTTGTTTCTTTGGTATGTTCTTCCCCCTATGATATATCCCCTGTTGTCAGTGTATTTGATTTTGGTTCCCTGCATCTTGTATATACTTTTTTATAATTTTGGGAGGGAATGGGAAATGACAAGATGCTGAAACGAGGACACAGGGTAACCCACAGCAACAATGACACTCACAAGACACTGTTGGAAATGAACTTTACAACTTCTGTGGAAGGGAGGATTGGGGGAGGTGGGAGAGAGAAGGGATAGTAGGAAAATATCAAAGAATGGGTTAACAATGTTCAACAAGAAATGTACTCATTACCTTTCGCATGTAACAGTAACCTCTCTGTAAGGATCTTTACAATAAAATAAAATTTAAAATAAAATCCTGGATCAAGGGGCTTCCTTTTAGGAAAGAGTCCACCACAGATAATGAATTATGGTCCTTCTCACATGATACATGCAAGGTAGATAGAAGGGAAAATTGTGTGTTAAATGCACAATTGTGAAAGTTTGAAGAATGACATGGAAGGAGTTATTTCAGTGCCCTTATTATAATTTATCACATTTATGTTGAGTGTAAAACAATGTGTACAAAGTAGAAAAAACAGATGCTGGATATGTCCAATTAGTAGAGTTCTTGTGTAGGAAGAACAAAGCCCTGAATTTAAAATTTAGTACTGCCAAAAGTGAAGGAAAAACTAGAATGATCAAAGTAAATAATATGCTGGTATGAAACATCTTAAAATGTACAATTGATGTGCATAAATAAAAATAATAGAGCAAATGATTATCAATATCTGGCTTTCAGTTGCAAAGATCAATTGACAAGAATATATTTTCATATATATTTCATATATATTTTCATATATTTTCCTCCAGGAGGAGATATTCTGCACATTGCTTTTGTTCGTTAAATCCACATCTCCAGACATGACAAGTGAAGTAGCTAAAGAGTTTTCCTACCATCTCCCCCTTCCAATTCCCAGTGCTTGCCATAATGGGGTCAACATGGGACTCTAGTTTGTTTCATTGCTTCGCTGAATTTTGAACAAAGGAGGACAGTCCAAGAATGACCAAAGGCATGAAAAATAATATTTATTATGGATGATATACAGAGAAAGGAGTCTGACCTGTCACACGGGAATCATTTTTTGGTTTTGTCATACTAGCATGTTAGTCAATCAGCATTAGAGAAGTATTGGCACGTGGAGTAGTGAATAAAATTATTGTAAAGCATAAGAGATTTTAGATGTCATAGTGCAATTACACAGGAATCTCTCCAAAATAGAGAATGGATCTTCCTGGATCTGGGGGAGAGGGGAGATGTGGCAGTGGAAGTTGGTGAGTGATGGCTCAGAGGAGGGAACTGCAGGTTGCTTCACAGCTGGAGCCAGACAGCAGAGCTCTTCTTTACACTGGAATGAAGCTCAGCTGGTATGATGGTGGCACAGAGATAAGCCCATTCAGAACAGGAGTGGTATCAAGGTCCTGTGAATCCACGAGAGGTTTCAGGTTGAAGTTCTGTAAAATGGTGGTTAGGAATAAAAACAGCTCCATACGGGCCAGGCCTTCTCCAGCACAAATCCGTTTGCCTGAAATTTAAAAAACAAAAACAAAACCAAAAACAGGTCAAAGTACGAAATGACTCCATGTATGGAAGTGTGAGAGTGTGAAGCATTGCATTTGTAACTGGTAAAAGAAAGTGTCAATGTGTCTTCAGTGAATTACCGAATGCACAGAGAGGAGGAAAGCTGCACAGATACCTGAGAATATATAATCTTCACTAATACATTTGTTTGTTTGTTTTTTAAATCTGAGAATGGTAGCACAGGCACACAAAAACTTGTTAGTCTAACACAAGTGACTAATGCAGAGGAATCTTGAGTTGATAACCACTTTTGTCCTCTCTTCCCTCTTTTCTCCTTCTCTACGCCAGGTTGTGGGTTGCCAAATTATTATATCATTACTCTAATATGTTTCCTGCTAAAGGAGAGGAACATAATTTTGGAAGAACTTTTGGCTTCCAATCATACTTTTTTCCTGTGGTTGAGATGAGGATTTAATACAATCTGTCCTCAACCTTAAGACCTGCTCCCATTCCTACTATTATCCCTACTAATCAGAAAGGACTGTGACCATGTGTTTTAGGATTACCTCTAAACCATTGTATCTATAGAATAACAAATATATAGGAGTGGAGGGCATAGACCTACCCATGACTCCAAGTGGAATTCATCACATGTAAAATTAGTGGTAGGAAATACTGCTTTCCAAGTAAATTCAGAAGTCAAATCTTGACTTCTGAGTCATTAACTACCCATGTGGGGTAAGTTAGTAAAATATCTGAGCCTTATTTTTTTCAAATATTAAATGGGGATGCTAATAATTCCTTCATGAAATGTTGGGGAGAAGTTAAAATAAGAATAGATTAGGATTTATAACAATTTTAATCAAAGTTTCATTATTTATTAGCAAAAATTTTGAGTCCCAGATTTCAATGATACACTTTGAATGTTCTAGAGACATCTATGCTTTTCTAAGAAAACCCATTCATATTGCTCATGTGAACTGTCCCCAGAAAAATAATGAACACTTTTTGTATTTTAATATTGAAAACCCAACTGTCCATTTTATCAGCCTACATAAAATTACAAAGTTTAAGTATTATATCATGAAATTCCTTTTGGCTATGATACATTTCCCCTACAGACATCAAGACACAGACCACATTTCATGTCCTTTCTTGTGCTCTTTGTGTGCCTTCAAGCCATAAAATCTTGCCCTCATTCAGCTTCCCAAATATCATATTCAGATTTTCACTGACACTCAAATCACTTGAAACCATAATTTTCTCATTATTTAAAATGTTTCCATTTGTGTAAAAAAAATGAATTTTTGAAGAGAGATCACTTCCTTTCCCCATGGTATCTATATGACAGATGTAAAGCAAATATCAAAGTTCAGGTAAATAGTTGGGTGCCAGTGGCTCATGCATACAATCTAAGTACTCGGGAGGCTGAGATCAGAGGATCATGATTAGAAGTGAGCCTGGGGTAAGAAAGTCCCTGAGACTCTTACCACTAAAAAGCAAAAGTAGAGCTGTGACTCAATGTGGTAGAATGATAGCATTGAGCAACAAAGGTCAGGAACAGGGCACAAACCCTGATTTCAAGCCCCACAACTGACAATAAAAACAACCCCAAAACCAAACAAATAAATGAACAAACAAAAAGACAAAAAGTCACAGTGTCAGTGAATGAAGGCTGCTTCCTGGTCAGACACATAGCACACATACTGCAGGAGTGGGGATACAATATCCAGACACATGTCTTAGACTGAAAGAAGAGCTGAGTGCTCTGTGATCATTGTGGGAAATCTACCAATATTTGACAGTTTCTGACTCTTTTGAGAGTAAATGGTCTGTTCTTGTGGTTCATGATTTTCTTAAAAATGTTCTGCTCTGTCTTCCATCTACTCTCTGTCCATGTTGAAATACCTTAAATACCTTAAAATGTTGCTTATGCCATTTTCTGTTTAATAATCAAGTTCAAGAAAGTGAAAAATGAGTTAACACTTCCCCCACAAATCCTCATGTCTTGTCATCTGTGATGATCTTCCCTCACTGCCCTTTGATGTTCTTCTGTGCCTTTTGGGAGACAATCATTCTATAGAGAAGCCTGGGGGTGACAAATGCCACAAAAAGATGTGGGAGGGGCCTCTGATGAGATCATCTGTCTCATTGTGAGTGAGGGCAGTCTAAATGAGTTTTACTGTTTAGGAAGAGCTCATTATGATATATGTAAAGAGAGAATGCCAGAATTGCTTGCTTTACCCTGTTGAGCTTGGAAGAAATGCACAGAGAAACTGAGGTCTCGCTAATGTGATCAAACAGTGGAGATGCATCATGAACAGGAAAGTGCAAGGCATTGAGAGTGCTGCTCCTAATCCAGAGCTTACGGGAAATACGCCAGCCCCAAGGAGGCTTCATGTAAGTTCCCACTGACATCCCCCCCAAAGTTATCTGAGGTATGGAAATGAAATTTTATTACCTGCTGAGAAAGGCATAAAGTAGTTACTTTTCTTAAAGTTACCACTTTCATCCAGAAAGTGGCCAGGGTCAAACTTGTCAGGATTAGGGAATTCCTTGGGGTCATGCAGAACAGATGTCAGTGATGTCAGTACGGTTGTGCCCTGGGAACAATACACACAGATAACATAAGCTAATTAGATAGATAGATAGATAGATAGATAGATAGATAGATAGATAGATAGATAGATAGATAGATAGAGCTATATCTACATAGATCGATACATATATATATACCTAGATCTGTATAAACCTATGTATATATATAAACTATACATATATGCATATATATGTAAATAGAGGCTCACAGCTGTAATCCTATATAGTCAGGAGGCTGAGATCTGAGGA
>NW_012267572.1:97802-104279 GCF_000151885.1 Dipodomys ordii | reverse complement strand
AGACTTGGAAAAAATTATATTAAGTGAAGTAAGCCAGGCCCAAAGAAACATAGGTCCCATGGTTTCCCTTATTTGCAATAACTAGTATATGTCTGACATTTTCTCCTAAATTTATCTATAACTTTACTGGAGGTATAATATACATCCCAGCACAACATATTGGGAAATTGGTCAATAATAAGTTTTTGTACACATTTGGTAATACAAAAACTAAGCATAGCCAAAAGATCAAGAAGGAGGAGAAGGAGAAGTAAGAGGAATAGAAGGAGTAGGAAGAGCAGGAGGAGGAACAGCAGGAAGAACAGCAGGAGGAGGAGGAGGAGGAAGAACTAGAAGAAAAAAAAGAAAACAAGAACAAGGAGAAGTCCCCAAAGCAAGAAGAATTTAAGGGGCATAACAAAATTGGGATTCACAGTGTGGGATACCAAGGATAATTTCGCATGGATATACAACCCCAAACTTGCTATACCACAACCTCTCCTGAGCAGCCAACTGTGAGACTTTTGCAGCTCTCTCAGGTGGTATGGAGCAGAGGAGTCCCACAGTGGACCCAGAAACTCAGGCTCCCTACAGAAGCTCAGCAGAAAGGAAACAAGCTCACCTTGGGAATGATGTAGTCTCTGAACTTAATGTCACGGGTCACTGCATGGGGCAGGTTCATTGGTAGGAGATCAATGTATCTCTGGATCTCATGCAGCACAGCATCTGTGTAGGGCATTTGGCTCCTGTCCTGCATGCAGGGGCTGCGGTGCCTGCCAATCACATGGCCAATCTCTTCCTTTACTTTAGCTGGTGAGACATAATAAGAAATGGTGAAACAGGAAGAAAGAGACACATTGATCACAGTAAGTAAAAAAATTCATACCCCATGGAGTATTAAGACTTCAGCATGTACACACATCCTCCTCCTACTTAGTAGCCTTATAATGAGTTAATCAAGGCATAGAGGTTAGTTTCTTGTTAAGAAAAACACAAAAAACCAGAAAGACTATTAATATACATGTAATATAGTTTATATATTGAAGTAAAATAACTTTATTTAATATACCCTTATTTAAGACGTAAGAAGTATATTATCATAGGAACAATATGCTTATAAAACTGTAATAATAAAACATTTTAAAATAAAGGGAATAAAATATTGACAATAAAAGTACATTTTTGAGGACACTATTATCTTCACTTATATCTCTAGATTTTACAAATCTCCACAAATATGAATGATAATTCATGGCTAGCCAACATAAATCATTCTAAGTATGACTTTTAAGATGTTAATAAAATAGTCCCATTTTGTTCGAATTCAGAAATTTTTTTGTTGATAAGAGGTAATTTTAAAATAAAATGACTTTCAAATTCTATTAGTTTATGGATACTAAGTAAATAATGTGTCTTTTAAAAATGGAGTTTAGTTTTTTCTGTAGTTGATATGAAGAGAAGAATATATTTCACAAATTAAATAGGACATAATTAAGTGAAACAATGAATGAATGTATATTATAGGGACTGACTTTGGTCCAAACACATAGTAATGCATGAAAGGCTTGCTGAATTGAAGCAGCTATTTAATTGTAAAGCTATTTAATAATAAAATGGAAATCTTTGTATGCATCTATGGAAGTATGAGCATTAAGTACTTTTGTATAATTCATGTAAACTAATAAAAATGCAGAAGAAGAAATAATAGTCCTCAAAGAAAAACAAAAATAAACATTATTTTTTATTTTTAAATATTTATTTTTAAGCATTATATAGTGTATGGGCTGGGAAGGTGGCTCAGTGGTAGAGTACTTGCCTTGCATGCCTGAGGCCCTGGATTCGATTCCTCAGCACCACATAAGCAGGAAAAAAACCGGAAGTGGTGTTGTGGCTCAAATGGTAGAGCACTAGCCTTGAGCTGAAGAGCTGAGGGACAGGGTCCAGGCCCGAGTTCAGGCCCATGACCGGACCCAAAAACATAAAAAACAAAAAAAAACAAATAGTGTATATTTTTGTGTATGCATGTGTACAGTGTACAGTACTACTCCCATTATCAAACCACTTTCTGATGATATCCTTATTAGAAATCTTAGAATCTGCTTTGGAAAATAATGTTCATTTTCTAAATAATGATGCTTTCTTTTTTCTTTTACTGGACCTTGAGGTTGAATTCAGGGCCTGGGTGTTGTCCTTGAACTTCTTTGTGTGCAATAATATGTACATTTTGCTGTACCACTTGAGCCACAACACCACTTCTGGCTTTTTCTGAGTAGTTCATTGGAGATAACAGTCTCATTAACTTTAATACCTGGCCTGGCTTCAAATTTAAATCCTCAGATCTCAGCCTCCTGAGTACATAAGAATCACTTTTAGAGAATATTTATTGATACCCTAGCATGTGAGAGTGAAATGTGCATTCACATCTCTGTCTTATATATTTAGCCACATCTACAAATAGGCACATAGAGATAAACATGTATGTTTCCCATTACTTCATTCACAACAATATACTAGATATTACATATCAGTTTTTGAACCAATATTCACAGTTTCAATCATTCTGGCTCAGCATTATTGTTCCCTGGTGGAAACTAGAATTGCATTCCATTTATTGTACTTCCCATTTCTTTCTTATCAGTCAGTTCATGATTTTCTATTTCCTGAGTTAGAATTATTTGCAAGTGCACAAATACTTGTGTAAAACATCTAGCAATTCATGGTCACTAAGTGAGAATTCTGAGACTCTTGTACATGTCTCCTTCCTTCCCTCCTTACATCATTGGTTTCTGGTTTGTTCTGATGTGGGTGTTTTCTGAGTTTGTAGCAGCCTCAGTGAGTTTCAGATTACCCATAACCTTCCATCCCAGGTTCTGGAGTCCATGATTTCCTTGAATGGTTTGAGAAAATGGAACAAAAAAGCATTATACCACATTACACCATATTGTGTGAAAAAAGAAAAAATGGGTATGAAGTTTATGGCTGATATAGCGGTCTACTCTCCCATCTTTTCTCTTTACTCTTAAGAATTTTTTCTGGGGGGCGGGGGTCCAGTCCTGGGGCCTGAACTCTGGTCCTGGGCACTGTCCCTCAGCTCTTCAGCTCAAGGCTAGCTCTCTACCACTTGAGCCACAGTGCACCTTCGGGCTTTTTTTCTTCCTGCTTATGTGGTGCTGAGGAATCCCAGGGCCTCATGCATGCAAGCCAAGTATTCTACCACTGAGCCACATTCCCAGCCCACTCTTAAGAATTTTGATGCAATGCCATCATCTCTTGATATCTGACCTAGTTGTGTCTTTCTGAAACTTGGGATGATCTTCTTTCTAACCCTGGTATTCTGGAATGCTAAAACTTTATGCTGAGTGAAGACTTTTATCCCTTTATTCTGCTGGACACTTAGAGAGAATTTTCTATCAAATTGCTGAAATATGGAGGCTCTTAGAGTTCTTCATTCTGGAGAATTTCAGGAAAAAAAGACAGAAAGTTGTGCATCACCTGCAGGGGATGTGGTCAAAAAGGAACCCTACTGCATTGTTGGTGGGAGTGTAAACTTGTTCAACCACTTTGGAAAGCAGTATGGAGGTTTCTCAAAAGACTACACATAGAGCTCCACTAGGACCCAGCAATCCTACTTTTGGATATTTACCCAAACAATCACAAACAAGGCTATATACTAAATCTACCAGCACAACTATGTTTATTGAAGCATTATTCACCATAGCAAAGACATGGAACCAACCCAGATGACCCTCAGTAGAGGAATGGATCCAGCAAATGTGCTTGATCATATGTGCTTCTCATAGACATATACCAGTTATATATATACATATATATATATATAATTCGTATATATATATATATATAATTCGTATATATATATATATGTATATATATAACTGGTATATGTCTATGAGAAGCACATAAGGTCAAAAGCTATGTACATATGACCATCCAAGGTGATGCTAAGTGAAATGACCCCAAAGATAGAGACAAAAGAAGTTTTATCTTTTTTGCTGTTGTTTTCAATGTATTTATAATGTACTGTGTGATATTCTTGTTTCTTCTCTATGTTCTTCCCCCATGGTATAACCCCTGTCTTCTCTGTATTTGATTCCAGTGCCCTGCATCTTGTATATACATTTTTCTAATTTGGGGAGGGGAAAGGAAATAACAAAATGCTGAAATAAGATACAGGTTGACCCATTGTAAAAATGAGATGTACAAGACACTATGTTGAAAACCAACTTTACAACTTTGTGGGTGGGGGAGGGAGGACGTTGAGGTGGGGAGGGAAGGAATGGTAGGAGAAAAACAAAGGAGGAGGTAACAATGCTCCATAGGAAATTTACTCATTACCTTTTTCATGTAACTGTAACCCCTCTGTACAGTGTCTTTACAATAAAAGATATATACAAAAAAAGTTATGCATCAAAAACAAGGGCTTTTCCGTGTCTCTCAACTTTATCCTTCACTGTCTTTACCCAAAATTTCTGAGTAGAGAGTTCTTAGTACAGAGAGAGAGAGAGACAGACAGACAGACAGACAGACAGACAGACAGACAGACTGACTGACAGAGAGACAGAGAGACAGAGAGAGACAGAGAATTTTCTTGGTGTGGAGAGAGAGTTTTCCTTTTTACCTGAGGAGTGGAGGTATGGTAAAAATTTGAACATGGAGATTCTGTTTGCTAAATTCTTTTCTATTTTCTTTAATACTTGTTACTTCTAAATAGGAAACTTTATGAGGTTGGGGATGTGGCCTAGTGGTAGAGTGCTTGCCTACCATGCATGAAGCCCTGGGTTTTATTCCTCAGTACCACATACACAAAAGAAGGCAGATGTAGGGTTGTGGCTCAAGTGTAGAGTGCCAGCCTTGAGCAAAAGAAGCTCAGGGACAGTACCCAGCCCCTGAGTTCAGGCCCCAGGACTGGCAAAATAAAAAGGGGCGGGGGAACTTTATGGGAATTTTGGAGACATAACTTAGTTTTCATTCCTTCAGAACTTTTCCTGTTACCACATTTAGGTGAAAGCAACATGTGTCTGGCCCTGGTATTTTATCACAATTACATCTACTCTGAGTATCAGAATTTTGGTAGATATCTTATCCAGTTAGTATTCTCTTCTCTTTTTCATTGTGAGAGGTCTAATTCTCACTTAAATTATTTATTTCCTAAAACTTTACATAGTGTTTCCACATCAAAACTCTATAAATACAAAACAACATTGTAAAAGATAAAATTTACAGATGCCCTTGTAAAATTCTAACTTTACCAAACATAAATTTTATGGACTTAGACTTCTGAAGTTGTAAAATTCCTTCTGGTATGGCATCTGTACATTTCTAATGAGAAAATATTCAGGAATGGAATTTATCTCATACATCCTCATTAATTTCTAGGACTTGTACTTATGCATTGGTGACAAGAGATCTCTTGGGCCTATGGCAGTATTAGAATAGCCAGAATGAGGAAAAATATATAGAAGAACCCATTGTGAAAGCTGCAGTTTTGGGTGTAAAATCAATATGTTATTGTATGTCAATTTATGCTTGAGTCATTTTCCAATGATTACCTGCTAGAAAATCCAGATGCAAGACAAAGTCTCACTGGTTTTCCTACTATATTGTTCTCATCACTTCTCTCTGATTTCAGCTGGATGTTGAGCTGTGAGACATACCTGACAAGGCAAATCACTACCAGCATCTTTCCTATATTTTTCAAAGATTCACCTAGGTATCCCCCTGTGCTCTTACCTGTGACCTGAGGGTGCTTCATCAGGAGCAGCAGGGAGTATCTCAGTGTTGTGCTCATCGTTTCTGTCCCAGCACCAAATAAATCAGATGCAAGTATTGTCAAACCTTCATTAGTAAATTCCGATGATTCCTTGTTATTTTCCTGCTCCTAAGATTTGATGCAATTAAATTATTTACCAGCACATGTGATGACAGTGAATTCACAGTATCCCACAGTGGTACAAAGTTGGAGAGTAAAGGAATAAGAGCAATGCACAATTGACAGTGGGATGGTGACTAGTTTAGACTAAGTAAGGCTTCAGCCCTCCTGGGCTGTCCTTACTCTGATCTGGTGCTGTGAATGTATTTGAGGTCATGAAACTCATCATTCATTTAAGCTACTAATAACTGAATTTTCTCTAAATATTAAAGGATCAGAAAATTGAATACTAGAAGTAGGAAAGTTAGGGACACAGGTGTTGTAAGCCTGAAGCAAAAATCTGCAAGTAAATTTTTTTTGCTGTTGATGTGATTGAGCAGAGTGTGGGCATTGTCCTTGAGCTTCTTTTCTTAAGGTTGGTGCTATACCACTTGAACCACAGCTCCACTTCCCACTATTTTCTGTTTAATTTGGAGATAAGAGTCTCAAAAAGACTTTTATGTCCAGGCTGCCTTCAAAGTTTGATCCTTAAATCTCAGCCCCTTGATAGTATTTTTACAAGCATGGCTCCTCATTGCAATTTAACTTCTTTTTTTTTTTTTGGTCCGGTC